>NC_089325.1:12853734-13078734 GCF_036669915.1 Pocillopora verrucosa
TGACAGCATTGTTTGAACAGAAGGTGGGTTTTTGTCAGAAGACTTGATGCCTTTGCAGAAGGATAGAATAAAATCAGCTACCTTGGTCGCAAGAAGTGTTGCAGCATTACGAGACAGTCCTTTGAAAAAAATTGTAGATTTCAATGGTACTTGAGCATAGTAGTTGCCATAGAATTTCTCAGCATTCCCAGTTTTGAAATAGTCTTCAAATAATTTCTTTATCACAGTAAATTCTTGTGTTTCTCCTCCAGGCTCTTCATATTCATATTGTTTTAATTCGTTCCTTAGATCTGCTGCAAACACTTCCCTTTCACTAATGTTCTTCAAAGCATTGTTTACTATCTCGGCAAGAATGCTTGGCGTCAAAGTTAAATGATGTGCGTTTTGATCTGCATTGTGCTTTGTAGCTCTGTGCCTTTGGTAGCCTCCTCTTGATTTGTACTTTTTTCCACAGTCGCTGCACACGATCTCTGTTGATTCGACCTGAAAACGAAAAAGTATCAAATCATAATTCAATAATATTGTAGTCTTCAGGTCTCGACTTGCAACGATCTACTGTCACTGGTCTTTTCCTAAAGACACATTTGCCCATATCGAGTTTGTTGTTGTCGTTGCATGCCCCTTGAAGTCTTCTCAAAACAAAGTATAATCGGGCAAATTCAGCACCTAAAGCATCCAGAGCACTTCTGCTAAAGAAATTGAACGCATTTTCTATGAAATTGCTAGTGTATAGAGGGAAAAGAATCATCGAAACCGTCGGATCAATGTTTTATTTACTGTTTTTTGGTTGGCGTGACAGCACAGTCGCGTACAACTCCGTAATTCTTTTGGAAACAGACTAAGTACGGGTGAATGTTTATATAATTGGCACTTACTTCACTAGCAACAGTTGAAAATTGTTCCTGTAGTGCTTCATCTTCGTCAAGAAGGTCTAAAATTGCCTCAAAATCGTCGCCGAACAAGAATAAGTCGTCTCCTGCATCCGCCATCTTTGAAAGTTGTGCACCGTCGCGATCACGTGACAGGTACGTTCAACATCAGAAGCGGCCCTATTGTTTCGCGCTTTGAAGATTGCCGACTTTCATAACCAGTCTCCTCTACTAACTATGATCAGACCCATGATTCGAGCCCCTTAAAAGATGTGCATGGTAGCTCCCGAAGAATCGTTTCTTGACTTCAGCTGGTGCGCTGCTCCTCTGTCATTCACGTGGGGCGAAAGGTAAGTTGTTGACGTTAAAATACATAATAAAATTGTTATTTAGTTGTTTTACACACAAGTGCATCGCATGAGAGTAGGAATCGACGCTAAGGTCAGGCAAACTGATCTCGATCTACAAGCCCGTCATCTCCTGGTGATCTTTGAGAACCTTGAAGCAACTTTGAGAATTATCTTGGGCGAAACTGAGATTGCCTTGAGCAAAACTGAACCTTCGTTAATAAGCAAATCTGAGCATTTAGAAGAATTACTATTAATGTCATAATGTCAACTGCGCGTGCGACAAAGTGAAAATGGGCAATAGAGCAATTTGTAAAGGTAATCCCATGATTTCGAGTGTAATTTGGAATAAATAAGCACAAGTAAATTTTTTTAAAGACTAACAGAATTGAACGAGCCCTACGGGGCTGCCGTCTGTGATCTTTGAAAAAATTAACAAGTGCTTGTTTATTCCAAATTGCACGAGAAAAATCATGTGATTACGTGTAAATAATATACATGAAAAAATACAAGATGGCTTATCATAATTAAGCAGAAGCAAAGCGCGCGCATCAAGTGCAAAAATAACTTATTCAAACCGCGCGTTCGATCAAAACAACCGCGTACGTTTAAAACAATAATATACAATGATATCTTCACATCTTTAAGGCGCAAAAAGGTCTAAAGTCTGGTTAAACAGTTGAAGGAATTGTTCAATCAGTGTCCGAATCACTTTCGATGAAATGGAATCGTCGTTTCCGAGGTTTAACCATGTGTTTTGAATTTCGGCGTAAGATCGCTCGAGCAAAGTGTTAAGCTGGGTCAGCTAGTAATTTTCGATTTCCTTGGCAATTCCCTTATCTAAACGCCACTTCACATCTTTAAGGCGCACATGACGAGCTTTGCTCAGGAAAAGAATTCGCAGCAGGCATCGTAATCTGATGCCGAGGTTAGGGGAAGAAGGTGTTGGGTGGATGTCATCACGTAAATTACACCGCAATGTAATTACATAGACTTGGCACCCACGAATCCGCGAGAGATACGCGATTGCGTGCGAGTTAACGTGGGGTCATTTATTAACAATGAAAATCAAAGTCATGAAATATTAGAAAATTTGCTATGCGTAATGCTCATTAAAAAACTGCGTTCTTTCTGATCCCGCCTGTTTCCTTATTATGACGTTTCTAATCACGTAATCTTTTTAAGATCCTCCCTTTTCACAGAAGAGGCGATACCTGCCAGGCGCCGTATTTATAAAAGTCTCTGTTTCAATAATTTATGTATTCTTTCGCTTGGTTTGCCACAAAACAGCAACAAAAGATATCGTTATTTTCACGTGCCGTTACGACCTTGGCAACAACCATATCAAATTTCCAGTATCACGCCACCTAGTGCATCGATCAATGTTTACGTTTTCCGATCAAAGTTATTGTTTATTGTTATTGTTATTATTTGTTAAGCATCGTGTTTTGGATTTCGAAACCATTCAAAGTGAAGTCATGGAGGCAGTCGGATTGTCGACGTGCGCCTTGCTCCCGGTTGACTTTACCGCTCAGAGTCTTTGCAGGGTTACAAGTGCCACACTTGACCCTTCCAAGCACTGGTATCTACTTTTGAAAGAGGTATGTGGCGTCCCTCTGCGTAAATTTTTCATACGCGATGTATTTAAGATATTTCCCAATGAAATCCAAAGTGTGGCTACGCGGGAACTTCAGCCCGCCAAGTCATCGTTTGGAGTTGTGGAGATGGACAGGATTCCCGACGTCGTCCACGTTGTGTCCACGTTCGGTCTGGTTGCTGGTCTTCTTCGCAAGAAAAAAATTCCCGACGAACTTATTAATTCTGCGGAATTTATGGCAATCGTAAATCTGGTCAACTCCACCACACTAGACTTTGAGTCCGAGGGCACGAAAAATGTATCTTTTGGCGCCAAAACCAGTCAAGACTCCGAGGAGCTCGTTTCCTTGCTTACCGAAAGATCAGCCAGAATAAATTCCCTTGAAGTGGAAGTGAAGGAACTCCAAGCACGGATTTCCCATCTCGAATCGAGCACAGAGGCAAGTCTAGACGATTCTTCCCTTATTAATTCCCCATGTTGCTCATCTACTCCGTTAAGTTCGTCTAGTTCCTCGTGTAGTTCAATCGATGACACAAAGAACTGACCTGATTTAGGAACAATAAACAAGAAAAGACAAGTTCTCAAAAGGTGCAGGAAGATAACAGCTGTCCTTGATGACGTTTCTGAGAGGTACAATGAGTCCATCGCTGCCGTCCTCGGAAACAGCTTCTTTTACGGAACGGATGGGGAAAGGGAAAAAGTACAAGGCATCATCTCAGAAGTCATTGATCTAATCATTACAAAATCAAAGGGTTCGAGGGATGGTCTAACCGAGCTTCTTTCGCTACAAACACTCGCAAATGTTTTCCAAAGCATGCGTGTACCAGACTGGGTGTTGTTGTTTCTTAAGCTCCAAACAAGACTCCCAGATTCTGCATGGCAAACTTTGCTGAACTTGACTCGACTAGGAAAGAGTGGGGTGAGTTACTAACCGTAGAGGTTTTTGCATTCATTAAATTTAAGTATTTTGTTATTTATTTTATTTTCGTTGCTTTGTTTCTACAGCGATGAGCTGTCGGTCATGTGATCCTTTTTCTTACCAGCAATGTAAACCCCATGTAAGGTTGTATTTGACAAAATTCATAGGATTTTTATTTCAAATTTCATGAGGATGATTTTGTGTATCGTGGTGAGACGTACAGCATATTGATTTTTTATGAGTAAAATTACATCTTACACCTCAGGTAAGGTATCCAGTTTTCAAAGGATTCCTCCTGAGAGGGGGAATTACATTTGTTCTTTCAGTGACACGGATGTCGTTACATATGTCGTGACACGCGTCATGACTATGTTCGCAATGTATTATGGATAAATAAGTTTGAGCACGCCTTCAAGATGGCGTGGTAATGTTGTTGTTTATAAATGTTGTTTTTTTTTGGAAAATGAGCCTTTATCCTGTCTCGAATGATTGAGCGAACCGCGAACTACGACAGAGCAACAACAGATTGTTAAAATTGAATATTTTACAATTCAGTTTTATGGCTTGAAAATCAGAACACGATATATAAAGCAGTTATTGAGACTTCTTTTAGTGGGTTATCTTTTAATGTATTTCTGAACATAACTGATGTCAACCTTTTTTAACATTTATAAAGTGACAGTTGATCTAAACCTGTTTCTGGATAATTTTTTTCTAGAGAGCTGGAGACACGCCTGTACTGCTCACCAAAAATGAGATAAAGGCACTGAAGAAACTAGTCTTCTCTGCAGTACAGAAAACATTCAAAATTGCCAAGGTCAAGGATGCAGATTTTGATGCTTGGAATGTGCATCTAAATTCTGTTCTTGTCTGGGCAATTAGGGAGCAGCACCTCCATTCATGCAACTCAGAAGACAAAGAGTTTAACATTAAACTTGATGGACGTCCACTAGGAGGTGTGTTCTCATTTGAGTAAATTTTTTGAGAGTTGTTAGTCTTGAGTATGAAAGTGTAATCCTGGCCAGATTAAGCAAAGGTGTCTTTGTATTGGTTTATTTCAGGTAAAGACCAAGTAGCTGTAGGCCTGGCACCCATTGATTTTAAGAGAGCACACTGTCTATTTACCCCCTTGCAATTGGGAACTGTAAAGAGAAAAGGTAAGTGGTGATTTAAGTAAGACAGGTCAAATAATCAGTGAAGAAAAATTATAATAACTAATTTTACAATTACCATTTCTAATCATTTACAAAAATAAAAAAATACGGTTATAAAATGTGTATTGGATCACATGCTGGTGCATGCAGACAATAGTGCATGTTACTGGTTTTGAAGAGAAGACTTTGAATAATTTTAAAGGCTCTTACATTATTGCCATCATTTTTGCTGTAAATACTAGAATACTCAGAGAAGTGGGATTGCATTAATGAAGGTGCTTTTGCAAGTGTTCTCTTTTAATTTTTTCTCTCCTTTTTTTATTAGGTCAAATTTAAAGCAGTTACTTGAGAACCTCAATAATCAGAAAGATGTCATCAAAAAACATGGAATATGAGTTGATGGTAAAAAGTACAACATTTCTTTCACAGGTAATTTTTAATAAGAGAGATAGAAAGTTAAGAGGAAAAGTAAACTGCAAAATGACAAAGTTTGGAATTAAGTAGGCAAAGCAGCTAAATTTTCTGTTTAATTGAACATTCAGAGTTACTCATTGAAAAAAGGAAAAGAAGACATTCCACACAGAGCCTATTATTACTTCACTGTTCGGTAACTTTGAGTCATTGTTTAATTAAATTAAGTTAAATCATGTGGAGAAGGGAGTTTTCCTGAGACACAATTTTTTTATTTTGTGTTAAGTCTCATGTGTTATGAACATCAAAGTATATTCTGTAATTGTTTCCTTAAATTTCCTTTTTCTGCAGTGACTCTTGATTACAAGGCCTTGCTGCTTCTTCTCTACAAAAAAAATGATGAAGATTTCCTTCTTGGTGGGAAAGGATATGGTGTGGAATTTTGGGTATTTTGTGATGCAATCAGGGTAATTATTTCTCGTGATATTTTCCTTGCTTTTAATTATTTCATCAATTTATGATCAGATCAGTTTTCTGAAAGTAGAATGGCGTCCAGTCAAATTTGAGGTAGTACATGGCTGTAGAGAAAAACAGCCATTGATGACTTTATTTTGTAGAATTGAATGTTTATATCTGTTGTTAAAGTGCATGAAATTACCTAAGAAATTAATTTTAATTAAATATTTATTTTCATTGAGGCCTGTACATGCCATGGAGTTGATGCAGATTAAACCTGTCTAGATTGTTTAAGGTCAAAAGCCAACATTGGAAGGTGAGATACCTGATAAAATTTATTGGTATCATACAGACAAGTTTCATGTGTGGCAATCTAACCCAACCAACTCTCTTTACTTTCTCTCTATACAGGTGTTCAGGCCTTCGAGATGACCTTAATTTCCTATTGGAGGAAGAATTAAGCAGCATTAATCTTTGTTCTCTGCATTGTGAGATGAGAAATTGTGAACAGCTTTTGGGTTCATTGGGGTTGTTTGCCTATCGCATTGGAAGCCTTGATAAATTAAATGAGGATTTGAACAATTATGGTCCTGAAAATTTCCGTGGGTTTCCACGAGTAACTATCAAGGAACAAAAAGGCCAGCAAACAGAAATAATGAGATGAGACAAAACATTCAAGTAGCATCTTTTTCAGGTATGCCATTTGTTTGTTTTCGATAAAATTTATTGTGCCATATTTGTTTATCATTCACCTTAGGCCAGTTATTATTTTTTTATTAGCATTCCCAATGCTATTTATTAGGAATTAGCTAATTCAGTACTTATGAAACATACGGAAGAGCTGTATTAATTCTCAGTAACAGCATGAGACTCATTTGAACAACCAGTTTGTTTTAGAGACAAGGTATATTCTTTTCTGGTAATTTCCATTTACCTGACAAATACCATGTAGTTTTGTGGCTCTTTATGCTAACCACACTGCTAGTGTGTGTCATAACATTTACATTCCTCCAAACTCACAGATGAATATTCTACAAATGATTATTCTTCAGGGTCTACTGAAAGAACAGTTCTACAGAATTTTGAAGACATAGTAGAAAGATCACTGCCCCTGGAGAAAGTGACCCAGTATTATATGGAAAGTCCTGGAGCTGCAAGAAATGTTAATCTTAGCTATGTTGCTTTCTTTGAAGAGCACATAATGGTATGCATTTCACCTTTTGAACCCCAGCCTCAGCATTTATCGTTTATTGGAATATATGATTGTTTGATTGAATCCAGGGAGAATCTGTCAAAATTAAATATGCCTTGAAAATAAGATAAAGCTTAGTTTCAAAAACCTTGTAATAAAGAATTGCTAGCAATGATAATTGTTAAATTTTTGCTAATTGAGAAATGCAACACTTTGATTTACAGTTTGTGAGTGACCTGTTTGACAGGGGAACTTACACACGTGATCATGGCTCTAAAAAAGGAAACAGTTTACCTTGATGAGACAAAAGGTAAAGGCTGCTGAGGTCAATATGCTTAATAACTTAATTTTGGTACATCACATTTACTGCAGATAGCTATTAATGATTACACTGTCACACAGTGAACTACAATTTTTATCCAAGTTTTTCTCTAAAATTGGGCTGTGACACATGGAGGTCCTGTGAATCTAAGTATACAATTTCCATCCACTTAAGTGAACTGTTTTGTCTTTATATTGTTTCTTCTTTGTTGTTTGTCTGCATTGGTGTTCGTAGTGGTATTCACATGAAATAATTTTTCAAATTAAGTAAATCTTGTGTCCATTCTCCAACAGAGCTTAAAGCCTTTTTGCTTAAACTTGAAGAGTGGTGGAAAAAAAAAACAAAATGAGGTGGAAACAGCATTCCTTAAGCTAGAGGAAATGTCAAATGCTGAAGAGCCAGGCAAGAAAAAACAAAAAAGAGGGAGAAAAATTCAGCCAGGGTTTCAACTGTCATCTTAAGTTCTTTTGCCAAATATGCAGCTGAACTTCAAATTGAGATGTTTTCAAAGGTAAGTTGAGAAAATTGTCTATGTTTAAAATCCCACATCAGTAAATGTTATTTAAAGGTTTGCCTGATGCAGTAAGTCACTTTGCAGGTAATTTCTATCAATTAATCAGGGCTGAATTGAAGACTGATGATTGCCTTAAACCATTTATACTAGGTTTGCTGTGATTGGAGAGAAATTGCTCTCACAATGCGTGAGAGAGTCTTTGAAGACCATGAAGAACAACAGATTGACATTTATGATGTGAACGTGATTTTTTTTTCTTGCATTAAGACTTACTGCCTTTTCAATGTTTCAAATATGGATTTAAGAACTTAAATTGTCTGAAATGAGGATACCCAGAAATAATTTAAATTTACTTTTATACATTAGCTTTACTATTATATGCTCTAGGTTTTGGATTAAAACTGCCATCACCAGCAAGTTGATAATTATTAATTACACACTCAGGAAAACTGCTAGCCCCCAATTAATGTACTTAATCTCTCTTTGGTTAGACTTAGTTATGCCACTCTTATCTTCTTGGTCTTTTCATTTAAGTGCAAGGAGTGGGGATTTTTGCTGAATAAGCTGTTTAGTTCCCATCTCGGCACTGGTGATTATGGACACCTAGTTGTCGATCACAGTGCTATGCTTCTTCGGCACTTCTGCTCTTTCTATAAGTACTCAGGGCAAGGATTTGAGTCCTCCCACAAGCTACACCTTTGACCATACGAACTAAAATGAGCTGGTTTCTGAGCTTCATCCTGCACCATATTTCCTTAGGATTAAAAGATATCGAAAACATCAGAATAATAAAAATGAATTTTAAAATATTAAGAATATTACTGCGCGCGCGAAAGTTAACGGGACTTTAGAGAAACGCCCCCCCTGGCGTGACTTACTGGCGTAAATAGGCCAGAATTTAGTCATGATATCTCAAAATACACCTGTCAGCGCTCAAGTCAGATTTCTTGGCCCACATAGCGCTTCAGCTTCCTACCTTGATAGTCATGATGTTCGACCTCTTCGTTTCTCTTCTTATCCTAAAGATCTCGCTCACATTATATCTTCACACAGTTCAAGGAAACGGTAAGTTAAATAATTCCACTGTTGATACCTAAAAAGCTTTAAGGTTTTCCTAACTACACGAAGTGAGGCCTTTTTTATTTATCCATAAGCATCATTCTTCGTATAAAGGGAGAATTTGACTTAGTAAAAGCAAACTGTGCTCTCTCTTCAGGTCGAATTAAAAATTAGAGTGTGCTAGTTTCTGCGCTTTACCCTCGAGGATTTCGTCTTGTACAGATGTTTTCTTCTTTAGCAGTTTTTTTTCTTCGTTGGAAAATAAATTTACTTAAAATTATTGCAATAATTTGTTTCGTTCAGTTTTGATTAACTTTCATTTTTACTTTAGCCATGAAATCTCATTTTGGTTTTTTTTTCTTTGATTTGTGAGAGTTATAAAATTTCCCAAGCTGAACTTCATGTAAAACTGTTTAATTAAAGAAAACCTTAAAAAAAACAACAGTGTAATTATGATATTGAAGTTTGAAAGGCTCACAGTGAGACAAGTGAAAACAGTTTCCGACTAATGTGAACTTCTCCGTTTAATTGCTTTTTTTCAATTAATTATTTATGAAATGATGTCGCCAGTTCTATAGAAATGGGAAAAGTAACTATATATGCAGCTCAAGAAGAAATATTTTAGTTCAAATTAGAAAAAAACAATGGAGATATTCTTCAGTGTTTACTAAAAAGCTTCCGACCCTAAACCGCAGCCCGGAAGCAGAGGCAAGACCATGGAAATATAGAAAGGTGTCATTTGCTTGAGTGTGTAAAAAATGAGAAAAGGGGAAAGCTACCGAATTCCATGAAGATCCGAACTCGGTCGTACCTGTCCAGATTTCGCTTTAGAGTCCATGTTTTAAACTTTTTGGCGAGTTAGCCCTTTCAGGCTCACGTTTGTCAAGTGCTGTGCTCACTTTACTACGTTCAGCGATGTTGAAAGAGGCTTGCGCTCAAACAAACAGAGAAAGAGGGTAAATTGTAATTTCAGATCTGTCGACGAATAGCCAATTAAATTGTCACTATACAAAGTATGCTTCCTACACTGTTGAGCATGAAATTTCTCAGATTTAATTTTTTTGTATGTGTGTGTATCATGTGGATAGTCCTCGATCGTCGGTGGCCCTTCTTCTTACATCGCCAGTCTACTCGTGACGCAACGGTGTCTTTCCTATTCATTTGCAGATGTCTGCAGACAAGCTCGGTACCAACTTCCCCTCATCAATAAATCCCTTATTGGTCACGTGATCATCAGCGTGCTTGTAAATGACAATGACGAGTGCCAGCTTCGATGTTACATAGAACCTAAGTGCCTCTCTTATAATGTGGGACCTCACATGGCTTATGGACACGAATGTGAGCTCAGTGATTCAGATCACGTGCAACAGCCTCAGGATTTGGTCCTCATGCCAGGTTACACGTACATAGGGACTATGGTACAGAGTAGTCGCTGTAGACTCTCTATTTTTAACCTCTTTGATATCTGTCACGTCACCAGGTGTTTCGCCTTTTCGCTGACCCATCCTCTGTGGCTGGGAGAGAACCATTATCAATTTAGGGCGTCTCTTCCACTTCTCATCATTAATTAGAGACTAATACCCTATTAACACCAAAGCTTGAACATGTTTTAAAGTTGTTTTGTTAAACACGCTTTAATTTTTTTTCTTAGTGGAAACAACTTAACCTAATCTTTTTCTACTTAAAATATAGCACATTGGAAATGCAAGTTAGTAAGTACTTGAATCCTATAGAAAAATAAGTTTTTCCAGTTCTCTCTTCATGATTTTCATTCAATAAAAAATCAGTTTAACCAAACATGTTTTGCTGGTGTGAATAGGGTATAAGCTTACTACCAACTTAACTTACTACTTTCTACTTTGCTTTGAAATCGTATCGATTTTAATCACTGCCCTATGATCTGTAAAATTTTACGCTAGAACCATAAAACTGTCGGATTCGATCACCTTGGGATATTTGGCGCGAGAGAGAGAGAGGGAGAGAAAGTAGGAGAGAGATGGCACAGAATAAAACTATTGTCATTGGGTGAAACTCTATCCAGCCACATGAACAACTCTCAATGATTGCACCCTCTATATACATTTTTTGTTTACTTAATAACCACGAGAGTTGGTACAGTATTAGCTGTCCCAAATAACCGTTTGGCTTGGAAAAAACGGGGAAGCCATACTAAAAGGGAACCTCCAAAGGTAGAATAATATGAAAATGGCTTGCATTATGAAGATCGTTTCAAAAATTGCTGTTTTGTACTTCGCTGCCAAACCTTACGTGCCAAGAAATAGAAGAATCGCTCACTGTCCTAAAAAAGTGGAAAATATTTGTGTTCACATGAATAGGACCTTCTTTCATTCATGATCCAACATATATTGAGCTTTAAAACCAGGTTGTTCTGTAAACTCTTAATACGCTTTGAGGACCTACAAGCACTTCTTCAGAGATTATGAGTGGCAGAGCAGCGCATCGAGGCGAGGACGCGCCCATCAAGGCTTTGTTACCCGCCCAAGTTATTAAAATGGCATGTGCGTAGTTTAAATGAATATGTTACATATAAAAAATAAGATATTCTTTACAGAATGGTTGCTCGTTCAGTCCATGTCTAAACAACGCCACCTGCCTTTCGTTGACACCAACAACTTTCCAGTGCGAATGTAGCGAGGGATTTACCGGGTTAAACTGCGAAACGGGTAAGTAGGCCTGGGTGTAGTTTAAGGGCGTCTTGGGATGAAAACGAAAAGAGATTATATTAATATCGCTGCTTACTTTGATACTATGTCTTTAGGAAAGAGTTGCCGGGATATTAAAACTGCATCACCGCACGCTCCAAATGGTATGTACCGCATAAATCCTGATGGCGGGCACAGCTCTATATGGGTCTATTGTGATATGACGTCATTTGGGGGCGGATGGACGATGTGTTACTCAACCAATAACAGCGTTAATCCTAAAAAGGAAGTGACATACAACGAACGTCGGCTATATGGAACAAATGGCTACATAACTAACTGTAATCATATTCAGGTGAGATAAAATCTTTGATAAAGTTAGTCGTCAATAAAAAAATGAAAGAAAAACTCAAACCTAATATCTTGAATTAGCCTAAACTGATTGACATAAATTTTATTCTTCGAACAATAAGGGCCTGGTCACCGGTTATTATTCATCATCCGGAGAGGATTATGGTTGTGTACCCAATAAAATGTACCATAAAATATTTTCTTTTGTTAGCTTACGTTTACTGCTTACATTTAATGTTAAGTTGGGCATGCTACATTATTAACAAGACTGTTGACCCTCAAATAACTCATGAAACTTAATTTCAAGTTCACTTATCTATCGTCGGGTTTCCCAGCATGAATTGCATGTCATTTTACAATTTATTAAGAAAGCACATGGAACATTTTCCCTAAAAAATTATTTTGCAGTTTCGTGAAATTCTTTTTGTTGACGAACTCAAGGGTGACCAGGCCTTCTTTACATATCAGTTTGGCTCCAGTCTCGTACCAGCGGGAAATTACCAAAAACAATTTCCAGGGTTTTGGAGAGCAGGAGGTGTGGCAGACGCAAGATATAATCATGAGCTTCTCATCTGCAATACAAACTTCTACTCTGGATTCATCGTGACAGGCCACTTTTACTACTGCAGGAAACGCTGTACGTCAGCGACTACTTCAAGAGCATTTACTGGTGTGGCCTTTAATGTCAATGGCCACCGGCCTCTTAACAGCAGCCTGATCAGTGTTGGGCTGAGATAAATGAAATTGCCAAGCAGACTCACTTTCATAAACAACGAGGCAACTATACCATGTAAACTATTCAACCTACTCCTAATGCGAGGAACTGAGTGGTCTTCCAACGGCCTAGTGCTTAACCCATTTCCCCCCCTCCCCTTCTCAAATTCCAGAGAAAAAGCCCTCTCTACAAAGAGCACCTCAAAGGCTAACTCGTCCCCAGTCATCTCCCTTATAAATATCGTTCCATTTTAATCACATTAGTGTATGTCTCCCGAGACCACGCCACTGCGTGTGAAATGTAAGATATTATTTAGGATGAGTCAGCTTTAAAAGCCGTTGAAAGGCTAACCTCTAACCAGACACATTTTTAAAGATAAAGCGGGCGGGCCTATTTTCTCTTTCAATTTTGATCGATGTAGCATCAGGCGTTTAATTCAACTACCTAAAACTGACGAATGATCGCTGCAATCATCTGATGATTAGAACCAAAACTGAAAATTTAGAAACTGTGTTGTAGAAAAAAAAGCTATTTCAATCAGTTTTTATCATCGCTAGTTCACAGTTCAAGAATTGGACCACGTTTTAGGCGCGACTCGATGCGACCGAAAACTATTTTGACATTTTGTTGAAAAAAACCGGAGATATTTTCGTTCTTAGGCTGCATTATAGGTCCGTCGAGAGAGCGAAATTCATAGTAGAAGCCCAAAAACTGTAAGTAAAAGGGAATATTCAGTGTCTGAAAGCTTAGAGTACTCAGTGGTATAGATTATTTCTGTAAATGACTCAGACATACTCGGAAAAATTGAATTCTGAGTGCTTCCCATAGGAGTCGGAACTACGACCTTCCAACTGGTACTCTGGATCGATGCTCAACGAGTGACCAATATATCAGTGGCAACCTAGGCCGTTTAACAGCTGGGTACACAGTGACAAAATTCCTGCATACTGCTAAGATAGGATTTTCGATACGTGATGCTTTTACGGAATGATGGTGTAAATAAGAAAGTGGTAATAATTATTATAAATTTTTAGCCTAGATTGTTTCAGTTGACCAAACCAGTTCTCTCAGATAGGCACGTTTGCACAGTGAATAAGTTACGCTTCTCTAGTCTTATTCAGAGAATGCATGATCGAGGGGCATGCGTGGCAACAATATTGCTTAGGAGACAACCTGCGGATTTTTCTTAATTTCCAAAGCAACTTGAATCGATTTCAACTTAAACTGGAAAACACGAAGGCTCCATTTGACACGAAAATATCCTTGTGTATTTGTTCTAAGACGAAATTTGCTTAGAGAAGGGAAATTGTAATATAGCACGATCGATAAATGACGCTTATTAGTTGTACTGATAATCCAAATGAAATGTGTCTATGAAATGTAGCCATAAAAAGCCTTAAAACGTAAATCGACCTATTATTGCATGGTTGTTATAATGAGTTATTATCCGACTGCGCTAAGTAGAGTAAAAATATCACACTGTAAAAAAAACCTGTTTAACCGGTCGGCTGCGCGTGTTACGCTTCACTATCTGCTACGCTTTCGCCGCCTTAGGAGAAATAAGTGCAAAATAAAGCAGTTGTATAGTAAATAACTTATCACACGTTTTCTTGAGTAGTATTGCTAAGTATTTTCACTTGTATTTTGTACTTTGACTCGCCTTACGGGCTCGTCAAAATGCGGCACAACTCTTAAAAATACTTAGCTACACTAACGTCTGATAAGATACATGAAAAAATGACTCAGTTCTGATTGATTAAGATAAATGAAGTTTACAGGTAATTCAATGCATAAGAGGGTTAATTCAGTGCAAAGAGGTAACAAACCAGACTGAATTTGAACTTTTTTGCGCCTTAAAGATGTGAAAATATCATTGTATATTATTGTTTTAATCGTACGCGGTTGTTTTGACCGAACATACAATGTCGCTTGCATTTGAATATATTATTTTTGCACTTATGCGCGCGCTTTGCTTCTGTATAATTATGATAAACGATCTCGTATTTTTTCATATATATTATTAATACGTAATCAAATTACTTTTCTCGTGCAATTTGGAATAAATAAGCACTTGAAATGTTTTTCAAAGACTACGGGCTCGTGCAATTTTGTCGGTCTTTGAAAAAGTTTACTCGTGCTTATTTATTCCAAATTGTACTCGAAATCATGTGATTACTTATACTAATAGGATATATATATCAGAGTAGATCTGAGTGTGCTGAATAAAGTTTTCATGGTTGCTTTTTTGCGTTCAGTCAGTAATCACCGTCAACTGGAGCCCTTAGTGGGCTATCGTTCCCTTTGTAGGCTACTTTCCAGAGTCCTCACCTCTGAGAAAGACACTATTTTACCGCAACACAATGAGGTATCGATCAATATCAGTATCTGAGCAAACTGAGCAACTGCGAACCTATCGAAAGTTTCTAACAAACAAAGAACGTTCGTATCCTGTTGATCAAAAATCGGTCCAGTTAATAAGGTGGGTTTTTTTTTTATCGAGCGTATTTCTCGTACAAAACAAGTCATTCTTCCCGAAAATAACCCATCTGCTTCTATCTACCTGCATTAGGCCGGTGTTAGAGTATTGTGCGCCCTTATATAACCATGCGTTTTCTGCTAATTTAAGCGAAGACCAAGAGCATATTCAGAAAAGCGCGCTTTCCGTAATTCGAATTTCTCCTGGCCTTTCATATCACGTCATTTTAGAATTGTATAACATCAGATCTTTGAAAGGCAGGCGCAAAGAACAATGTTCTAAACTTTTTGACTCAGTCGTATCTGGATACTGCGCATAAACTCCATCATTTGCTGCCACCCAATAACATAAGCAGACACAATTTTAGAAACCAACGCAATTTTATGTTGCTAAAAATGGACACAAATCGTTACACGAACACATTTAATCCATCCATGTCCAATCGGTAAAACTTTAATATGTAGTCGTTTTTATAATCATTTTATATTAAATGAAAATGTCATTTTATAAATGTGTACATTAATATTATTATAACTTTTTATGAAATTCATGCAATGTAGCCTCAGGATCTTTACTCTTTTACGTCATTTACGTCACGCACCGCACTAACATTAGAATATGACATAAGCATATTCTTGAACACTCACCCCGCCGTTGAAGTTGTCCTCAAACGTGAATCAGCACATTGAAATTGCCTGGGACTGTCGAGGTGAACCCTAAAAGGAAGGTAAGTTGCAATTTGTTTTAGAAAGGTGAAGGTCAGCAAAAATTACCTCGCTTCTTTTAATTACAGTGTATTGAGAGGCAATGAACAGTGACCATTCAGTATCTGATTTGTGCCTTTCTTACGTTCATCATTTTCATAATTATTACTCAACGTGTTGTAGAGCGACATTGCTAGTTCGCTAAATTCGATTATTTTTTCATACAGGAAATCTCAGAGCGAGGAAGTTTCCAATCAGAGCGCTTCAAAAGGAAATATAAACCTTAGCTGTAATCGAATACGCCACGATAGTTCTACTGTTTCTACGTTGAATTCGTTCGAAAGGACCGATAAAGAAAGAAATATTCCTCCACGAGGTGTTTAATCAGTTCTTATTTCAGCTTTTGCAATGAGTTACCCACCTCAACCACCGCCATACAATCCAACAGCTCCTCAGCCGAACGCTGGAGTTGATTTCGAACTATATCAACAAGGAACTCCATATCCTCCGCCGCCATATTCAGCACCATATCCTCAACAACAGTACGGCGGGCCTCCTCCACAGCCAGGCTATCCTCCGCAGCAGGGCTATCAACAGCCTTATGGTCAGCCACAGTATGTCTACACAAACCAGCCTAAAACTGTTTACGTTTATGATCAAAATGGGAGACGTAGACAAGACAACAGTGATGCTGCAGACTGCTTTCTGTTAGGGCTATGTGCTGCATGTCTGTGCTGTTGTGTTCTCGACTAATTACAGTGACATTTGAACGTGTTTATGTACGTTACATATTAGGTTTTCTATCTGTTAGCTCTAACTTGCTTCGAGAAAGCCTGTGGGTAGTTTCATAAATTCAGAAAAGAACAGAACTTGTGATATAAAATTGTGTATGTACGTGTGTGCGTGTAAGTAATATTATATTCTCAGAATTCTAAACATTGCATAATTATAGATCTGAAGTTTATCATGTTGCCAGTTTCCAATGCAAATGTAATGTGATGTAGTAGCAGGTTGTGATTCCATATATGGCAGAACAGATGAATCTTTTAAAATACAACGATAAACGAAAAATATATGGTGTAAATGTGTGACAAAGTTTCCCAAGAAGCTGAATTAGAGGGAAATTGGGGAAGAAAACATTTCTAGTTTTTTCCTAAGGATTCTTCCGAATTTTCATAATCATTGATTCAAACCATAATAGTATATTGTAAGCCATTTTGTCTAAAATTAATTTTAGATTAAGATTGCAGTGTTCAGATATGCTGAGTGTTCACAACTTTGCTCAACATAAAAACAAATTGCACTATGCAGGTGTGAAGACGAATAGTTTTTCGATCAAAACCTGTATATTGAGCTTTTATGGAGTAGACAGCTCCTGAAAGGTTTTGTTCAAAATAAAGAAGTTTTTATTCCTTGAAATATCTGCTCATAGATCATGAATTCGTCAATAAAAACTCTTTCAGAAAATTTAACCTTCTTTGGTTAAACCACCCATCTTTGTTTGGTTTGTATCAGATACTTTCATTTTTAAAGAGCAGCTTACAGGTTGTTGATTAAAAGTGCAATGATAATAATTATCATTTGCACTTTTATTTGCACTTGTATTTACAATTGTGTGCAGCTTATTCATGTCTCTGATGGTTGTCCTGTGTATTGGGACTGAAGGGAGGAGTGGGTGAGGAGGGGTTAAACCATGTTGCACCCAGGCTGTTCTCTTCTCTGAATGGCATTTTGTTGGATGAACACCTTGTGATGCGTGCCGTGTAGGTTCTTTGCATTTTTACTGTCTGAACTATCGAATTTGTTTGTTCACTAACACAAAAGCACTAATCACCTAGAGGAAGCTTCAGGCACCTACAGAGTTCTGTCCTTTCAATTATCAGAAGCAATACTCACATTTATTTAATTTGATATAGATCCTTATTTTAATGAAATCCAGTATCTATACAAGTCAGTTACTGTTAATGAAGAAAGCATCCACATCTCTCATAGTATCACACATGGACTGATTAACTGAGAATTTTTAAAAGGTGTTAATTACCTCATGTAAACTTGATCAAGACAGCCACAAGAAAAATTTGATTTAATAGCATATGTACCAGAAAGTCCAGCACAATCTGACCCTTAGTTCTTGCTGGCCAAATCAGGGGAATATACCGAAATATTATATTCGCAAATGGACTTGCCACTCAGCAAATTTCCTGAACACTTCATTTTGATCAGATATAGAGGTGATTTGGAAAAGAAACTGGCTGTCCAAGATTCACAACTTTGGAGAATTTCTGAAAAAGAAACTAGAAAAAACTGGCCATTATATGAGAATCTTCAGGGGCAATCTCACCTCTAGAAATGGACATGGATTCAAAGATCATGTCTTGATCAAGCAGTGGTAGATCCAGGAATTTTTGATAGTGGAGTCAAAATTTGATAAAGAAAACTCAGAATAATTATTTTTACACAAATGCCTTGAGGTAAGCTGAGAAATATTGCAAGGAATTTTTTTTAACACAAAAAGAATTTTGGTGTCAGGCAACTAATGAAACTAAAACCAGCAGATCTGACGGGTTGGGGGTGGAGGGTTTGGACCTTGCAGACCTTCCCCCTGAATGATCCATGCACTGTCAAGGATGAAACTGTTTTAGAGAGTTAACTCTTTAACTTCCACAGGTGATTCACATATAAATTCTCCCCACAGCATCCATCCATCATCCAGCAGACAGGTAATAAGAATACTCAAATGTATCAGACAGAAGTTATTATCTTGACCTAACACCAAATTCTTGCCGCTAATTTACAAGGAAATGTGTAGCAGCTAGAGGGGAGAATTAACAATCAGATCCTGGGAGTTAAAGGGTTAAGCCATTTAAGGCAGATACAAGCAGCCTTGACTGGAACTCAGTAATTCACAGTTGCACAGATTTCTTTCTTTATCATTTTATAGTCATGGTAGACCTGGTAGACAAGGAAATTTTGCTCTCCATAGATTTTCCTCGGCTAATGATGCTCAAATTTAATAACAATAATAATAAAGATAATAATAATAATAATAATAATAATAATAAAAATTTAATTATATGAAAAGCTTTTGAATGTTTTGGCCAGGCAAAGAGCCCTAACAATCAGTTCTGGCACCCAATCAGAATTAACTAATGTGGCATAGCGTAGCTCGCGATAAGTTTTTTCTGCCTTCTCTATTAGCTCAAAGAGATATGGGTCATTGACATGGAGGAAATCGAGTAGTGGAAGACGATTGCGTGAGTGGATCTCATAACGCCCACTTTGTACTAATATTGTAATTACCTTGAGTACAATGAACAAAAGTGTACTTGTACTTTTTAGTAAAGAAGGATTTCCTTTTAAGAGTGAGTAAGGCAGCTGCTATGGGGTGTGAATCACGCCTACGCAAGCTCGAACAAATTGTAAATGGCTGTAGAGGAAGTGACTGGAGTGCTTTGGAAGGTTTTCAATGTTCTTTCATAGGAACTCATTAATTTTGTTTAAAATTATTTGATCCGGTTGCCGTTTCTTCTATTTCATCTTTTGTTTTCTTTTTCCTCAATTATATCCACTCTAATAACATTCTTCCGAGGTAAAATCAGGTGGCTTAGAGCTTTTTCACTTTAAATGCTGGTAAATTATTCCTTTATTTGCAGAGATACTTTTTCAGTAGTTTCGAAACTATTATTTTTCTCTAAAAATGAAAGGCTAAGTTTCGAAATATCAGCAATCGAGGAAGAATCCGTGAAATTCCACTCCTGACGACGGCATATTTTCTGCGCGACTGTTGTTACTTACTTAGTAACGCAACTTTTTCTGTCACGCGAGAGAGTGGAAAATTCGATAACAGCGAAAGAAACTTCAGCTTCTTTCCACATATTTTCTTTTTCATTCTGACAAACTTAAGTTTGTTGAAATCTTATACTACCGAAATCGCATTCAAATTGTAAGCTATTATTTAATTCGTCTGTCAGTAAACTTCGACTGTCAGTTTCGCGCTAAAGTGTAGCTTAAAATATCACTAGTAACAGATCACATCAAAATATGAATGGAAAATGTTTTTAGAAGATAATCGAGCTATTAGTGAAGAATCAGAACATCTCTTATTTAATGCGGTTCAAACCGGATGTGTGTTATAAATAAACTCACCGGATGTAAAATATGTAGGGTATTTATCGGTATTATAAATTGGTAATGTAGTGACATAAATTATATTCGTTGCTACACAAAAGGATGATGAAGCTACATATCGTCAACGAAAAAGAGCTTTCTGAAACGGAACAGGAAAAAATCGAGGCTTTGTTCCGGTAGGGCACTTAAAATTTTGCTTAGGAGTTCTAAAAATATTGTAACAAACACAAGAGCCAGTGGAGAATACGATCTCGAACAATACGCAAAGGAATGTCGCACGATCTCTGCGTGCGCATACCGCTCAGATCCTCAACTTAGTATGGTTGTCTGTTCTTCCAGCCAGTAAATCCCTCAAAATGGACCTGATTGAGGGTAGAGTTCGGTATCGGAAAGGAAAAAAGGTAAGCTGTAAATCTTGGATAATGCTTTGTGCATTTCAGTACTCATTCATATTCTGTTTGTTGCAGTGGAAGATTCGATGGGCTGTTTTGAGACGGGTGAATCCAGCGACTGGTAAGTTGTGCACGTTTTTAACTCAAATAATTTACACAATGATTTTCGTCGCAAACACAAATTTTAATAATTGGGTTCTATAGTGCAGCTGGTGGTGTCGCGGCCTGATTTCTTTGTAAGGCAAAACGGCTGTTGTTTGATGGGTTTCGTCGAGAGTGTTGCATAAATAATTTGAGAATCGGAGAACATTATTTATCTCTGCGGTGCGGTCCGTTCAATGATTCTTCGTAAACGCAGCGGTGAGATATCGTCAATTGAACAATTTAAGAGCATTTTCGACTGTCTGAGGTTGAGTTACTGATAATGCGACAGCGACACAGTCAAGGACTCCCCTTGCTTTTAGTAAGACTAGTTCTCATTTATACTTCGAATTTTTTCTTATATTCTGTGACCTTCTTCGGCGTCTATTTGTGAAGCTCTCAATGTCCGCGGGCAAGACAAATTTGCGTGGAATTATCGCTCTAAGTGAGCCAACTAGACTTTTAATGGGAAAGGTAACTGCATACATAATAATTCTCGTGAAACTTTTGTATTATTTTGTATCTCGGAATGCCGTTGTTTCAATGATCGCGTGTCCGTTGTATACATTGCAATTTTGCTGCTTCACTCGCGCTTGATAGAACATTGAATTCTGCAAGCTGTTGCCGCATGCTGTCAGCGTTTTTTTTTTTGAAAAATTTTGCCACATCTCGCCCTCTTTAAAAAGAATCTTTGAGCTTTGAACGCAGTTGTAGGCGTCTGATCTCTTTTTCCGCTTCCAAACATTTGATTTGCCTACCCTGTATCAATTAACCGCCCAACGGCAAGTTACGTCGAAATCGCTCAGTATAAAGTGGTAAAAGTCGTTGAAAATTTGTTCGCTTCTATTATTTATCACCCTTATGGGCTAATTCATTCATTGTAGATCACCAAAGCTATTATCTCACTCGTCACTAGTTTTAGAATTAATTCAATAGAGTACTCAGCAGTTTGCTGAGAGACAATCGCAATATTTATACGAGCTAGGCTTTACGACAGCGCTTTCCATTTCCTATGTTGTTCTTTTAATATTGTCGCTGAATTTGCTCAGTTGCGTGATAAAGCGAAATTTGGTGGCCATCTATTCGCTTCAATAATTACTTTGCGTTGTAATATCCTTCCGCTGTTTAAAACGTACTTGTCTATCAGTCTCTAGTCAACGTAAATAGCAGGATTTTTTTTAAGGAAGAAACATCTCCCGGTGATAAAAATTCTGCCTAAAATAACCATGATACATACTCTATTTTTCGCTTTTCGCTTGCGTTTACTTTCGCCCACGTCGTGATTGAAAATATAAGATTTATAGAAAATAAAGCTGAACCCGCAGAACCTTTTTCTTCTGGTTTAATTCTTTCATGAAGGCTTTTTCTCAATGAGGGATACACATGACTTAATTATACTTAGTTTCATGCATACATGAATTTTATTATATTTCTTTGTACACTGGTAATAACACCACATTAATATAATATCTTCTTCAATATTCTTTCTTTCTTAATTTCGTCATTGCGACTTGAGAAACTATGATTGATGTTGTTGATAGAAGTCCAAATTGATTTTTGATCATGTGAGCATAAAACGATACCGTATTCAACTGTGACCAAACCGTAACAACATCGGCTTCGAAAATACATTGTTTGTTGAAAGGCTTTGGAAATGGAGGGTCTTGTAGACCAAATACAGCTGCAAACACATGTTTTGTTTCAAAACTTGGTAATTATTATCACTCCATATGACTCCTGGATTTAAACATGTGTTAAAAAAAGTTGTGTTCCTGAAATTGTGAAATTATAAGTAATGTGGTATAGCTGTAGCCCTTAATGAGGAGAACTGATCTGAAATGACCAGTTAAGGCATAACTTTCTGGCCAAACCTCAAAGCATAATGATCTTTAATTAGAAAAAAACGACATTGGTTTTCTTTCTGTGTGAAACATGTTTGTTGTTTATTTTTGTGGATTTTTCTCTTCTCTACACATAATACACTCATCTTGAATCAGCTGTGTTTGTTTGTCATTTAAGATGAGGCTTTATTTTTCTTTGAGCCCATTTGTTTTCTTTGTAATTTCTAAGAACTTTCCAATTAAAGTGAATTTTTAATAGAGAGGTGTTTACATTGGCTTTTTATAACAGAATAATATGGCATGTTTTGGTGACTTACATTTTTTTAATCTCAAATATTTTGTATATAATAACTGATATTTTGGCAACAAGTGATGATTTTTTTCTTTGTAGTGTTACTGCTTACAAGGAAATTGTATAAAAAAAGTGTAAGAAATTTTAGGCTTTGATAGGGATTGCAGGCTTACCTACTTGGGTGTTGCAGCCTAGTGAGCTACAAAGCCAGAAGTTGGGAGGAAATAAGAATCTGTTCTCTTGAAAGAAAATTGAACACAATCAGGGTTTATGAAGTAACATGTATTTTTACCTGTGATCAAGATAACAAGTGACAAATTTAGCTTCACAGGCTAACTGCATTTTATGTCGTTGAAGCTATCAAGTCATTTTATCTGTGTCATTCTCGCTGATAAAGGCATTTTACATTCTTTGAATTGATTTTTTTCTTCCTTTGTAGATGTGTTGAATCTTGTGCTGTATCCTGATCGTCATTCAGATCAGACAAATGCAGGAGCTCGTCATAAGGCCCTGCTTTCCCTTAAGGGGTTTAGTGGATTACAGGTGCTCAACAAGATGGACAAACACTTCAATGTGATCGTCATTATAACAACAGAAGAGGTGATTCCTCTAAGCTTTGAGACAATAGACCAAAGAGCAGACTGGCTGGCACTGCTTCAAGGCCATTTTGGGAAAGGTGAGTTTAAAAAAAAGAAAGAAAAATGTATATCAAGGAATCGCATCCACAACTGGCTGCCATCCAAAAGAAAAAGAAATAATCTGTATTTTTATAACCCTTGACATGCCCTTAGACACGAAACAAAAACTATGTTATTGAACATAAATGCCTCTTTAATTTTTCTTAAATCTGTTGTGTCTCTTCTAGGAGATCCTAACTTCTTTTAAATTGAAAATGCGTTGAAAAGTCAGCCCCTAGAACATTCTAAATTGCAATAATTTGCATGTTTTTTTTTTTTTGTTGTGAACTATTTATAGCACAGTTCTCGAGTAGATGACAGGATTTAACTTGATATATGTAACAATTCTTAAGTTTCTCATCAAAGAAGGTGTAAAAGTTGCCTGTTTATGATAAGCATTTTGACCTTTTGACCCCTAAGAGTGACTGGCATCTAATTTCTCCCTAAAATTTCACCCCTGAATCAAACATTCAGGTAATGAGAATCAAGGAAATGATCACCAACCAGAGAAGCTCTTGATTCATAAACAAATTCTCCTTATCAGCAACATAGGAAACGTGTTAAAAACAGTATGGAGAATATGCATACTGATCTTGGAGTGTAAAGAGTTAACCTGCCACATTCTTATGTAGATACTGCTATGTAAGAGGATCATAGCTAATTTAGAAGTCACAATGAAGAATTCAGTTGAAAATTGTTTAGGTTAAGAATATTACAGCTTTGATTTGTGATTAATATGTATCCAATTTGAATTTGAATGGAACACAACAGGACTCAAAAGAGAGATGGTGTATTTGAAGAACCATATGATATTTCCTTTTGAAAGAAATTTGACTCTTATATTTTGTAAACAATGAACAGCCACAGACTGAATACCAGTAAAAAAAGTAAAACAACATATAATGCTTATGAAAATATAAAAATTTGTAGAACAAGCCATCACCAGTTTTACTGTTTAAGATTTTTGAGAAGTTTGAATCTTGTATTTTAATACCAATAGATCATAGTGAGGGAAAAATTACCAGGTGAACAAGATTGATTTCTGCACTAGATCAGGTTAAATTTGACAACGATCACATACTTTAGTGTCATTTAAAGAAAGATAATTCCGAAGAATGTACCCAGATTGACCTTAAACTAACTTATTTAACATTTTTAGAAGATTGCTATACCTAAATATAAGATAGGTTATTTGATACAAGACGTAAAGTATGTTGATATAAAATTATGTAACATAAATGTAGACATTGTGAGAACCTGACTGTGGTGATATCGCTTGTAAGGCAAGGTAATGAATTAAAAAGCCAAAAAAAATTCAGGCTCTAATGGGATTCAAACCAGTGCCTCAAACCAGTGCCTAAAACCCATGCCTCCTAGATACTAGTTCAAAGGCACACATTGGGGGCTAGGTCAATTAACCCTTTAAATCTCAAGATTTCATTAGTAATTCTCTTTACTGTCTGCCTTACAATTCTTGTGATGCTAGTTTGGAGAATTTGGAATTGGATCAACCAATAATCCCTTAATTGATATTTTTCTTTATTCTCATTACTTGTCTGCTTGATATCATACTGATAGTGTATGGAGAAATTCTGTCTTGATCACTTATGGGACTTAAAGAGTTAAAAAATTCTCTTACAAATAAATGAGGAAGTGTTAACACGGAAACTTAATGGTCTGATCTGATTGATTAGATCTTTTGACATTCCTTTATGTGCAAAATTTTATTACAAGGTAGTGTCAGAATGCTGAAATAATCAGATTTTTTTGCGAAGCCTTTCACCTCTAGGGTCTCAATTTAAGATGTCTTCGTAGTGTGCCTTTGGGCTGTGACAATTTGGAAGTAAATCAAACATTATTTCCCACTTTTTATTTTTCTTTATTGTCATTGCCTTGCTTGTGGAAAATATATTGACATTGAGAGGAGAGGTTATTTTTTTGTCACTCATGCACTCATGGAACTAAAAGTTCCAATGAAAATGCAAATTAATAGAACTGATTTCTAAGACTGATAACAGTTGGAGCAATTCAAATGCTGGTGTCTGAAGTTGGAAGTTAATTGTACCATTTGTGTTGTTTCATCCTCAGAAAAATCCTTTGAAGGTATTGTGCCACACAAGCAGAAGATCAAAGCTGGAGAAGCTCACCTGCGCTTTTATGCCACTTTCTTCTCTCTCACCAAGAAGGACAGCTATCGTCTCATTGGTCACTGGAAGTTTACAGCGTTACCCAAGTATGGTGCTGTGGAAGCAGGTTTTGCCTTCCAGGCTAGCCAGGAGTCCCAGTCAGGGGATAAACTTATGACTTACTTCTTTGCCACTCGAGCTGGAAAGGAGATACATTCATTATTTGACAGTGTGTGCAGAGCGGGAGAGGTGGTTTCAGGTCAAGAATGTCTATCAGGTATGCTGTTAAGCATAAGGCCTGTGTGTATGATAAGCTGAATGATACATGCAATTTGCTTGGTTCCTACTTATGACCTATTGGAAGACATACACATAGGCGATGTCACCATGAACAATATTTTGCTTTTTTCTATCATACATAATAAAGAGATTTCCTTGTTGCCATGGCTCTGTACAGTAATAGATTATAGAGGATGTCAAAATGTGGTGAGGATATCAGTGACACACTTACCTGCGCTTCATGTGTCACTTTTGTGTTTTTACAGAGCCATGTTAACAGTAACAAGGGATATATGGTTTTTAGCTGTAAGACACAGTGCTTGTGCTCTAAATGAACAGGGAACTAAATATGAGGGCCCATAAATCGATTTTGGTTAATATAGATTATTTACCTTGTTGTTTTGGTGTTCTACAGATATCAATTTATGGTACTCAAAGAATTGTCTCCCTTGAAAATGTTTAAGTTCGTGCTTCCTTGTATTTTGGGGTTTCAGTTAAAGAAACCATCCAATTAGAATTCTGATTTTTTTGCTGTAGAATCAACAACAAAACAGACTTTTACTAAGATTTTCGCGTTTGAATTCGCGAAGAACACAATGTTGTTTATTATCTCCAGCAGTTTTTCCATCATGAGAATCAATACAATCCTGATATCTGAAATTACTGTCAAACGAACTTGTAGGCCAAAATGTTTAGCTCGGGAAAGTACTCGCTTGATTCTGTTCCTTCAATAAAGTCTTTCCGACAAAAAGAGGTCCGGGCGCAATGTTTCGTTTTTTGTTACCTCTATTTCAAGACGAGACTCTTTTGAAAGAGCGGGGCATATTTTTGCTAAGTTTGTTCGGGTTGTTTCTGAAAATCGAGAGAATGAAAATAAGCTATTTAAAGGTTAAGAAATTCTTTTCTGATTCTCTTTTTCAGACTCAAGTCAGCCTGGCACCAGCGAGGAAGACGACAGGCGACCAGGGTTTCTCAGGCGCGCCTGGCTTCGAATGAGCGGCAAGCGGTCGCATAAAGGGAAAGCATCCAGACCAAGGAGCATGAGCATGCCATCCTCAAGCCATGGGAAGAAAAGCAAGGCTGAAAGTACCGAGCAGAGATCTCCAATAGAGGCAGAAAAGTCTTTGGTACGGAGAAATGAGTCTGTACCCTCGAACATAGGAGCCGGTCGAGATCACGCCGATAGTTTTAATGAAGTATTTTTGAATGGCGAAAAAAATGCTGCATTCTCTCCCAAAAACCCACCCCCCGGTTACAAGAATATACCCGGGGTGACACCCGAGGGATATGAAGTAATGGAACCGGCGGATGACGAGGCCTTGACAGGTAGGAAAAGCAGCGGGGGATCTGGTACCCCGCGCAAGAAATCACAGGGGAAACGTCAGAGTGGACCGGAAAACGATAAAATTGATGGCGTGGAAGGATACGTCGAAGTAGAAGGAAGAGA
This sequence comes from Pocillopora verrucosa, assembly GCF_036669915.1. Lineage (NCBI taxonomy): Eukaryota > Metazoa > Cnidaria > Anthozoa > Scleractinia > Pocilloporidae > Pocillopora > Pocillopora verrucosa. The sequence continues at coordinate 12,880,807 of NC_089325.1, forward strand.
TGAAGAACTACTTGAAAAAATAAGGACAAACTCATATGCAAAGGAAAAACGCGGAGACTCTGTCGAGAGAACTTCCCGCGGGTCAGAGGGTGGGAAGAAGAAGTCCTCTGCTTCAGAGAAACGACAAAGCGATCAAGTTGCAAACATTGTTATTAAAGAAGAGCAGGAGGAAGAGGATGTGAGGAAAAAATCCGAAATTGAAAATCAACGAGCGTCGAAAGGAGGAGGGCAGTGTCAAATAATTGTCACTCCTTGTAATGAAACCGACGAAGAAAAACTTAAAAATGGAAGAGAAGAGGTGACGAATAATGACGACGTGTTTCTTCCAGGGGGAACCAAAACTGTACGTGACACAAGTGATAATGCTGATAAAAATCCTGACTACGTGAATGGTGACATTACACTTAACAATGCAAGTGTGAAAGCGGTCGGAAAACATGTGAATGGAACCTCCGGTAGTGTGTCTACGCGTCGCGGTATGAAGAACCCGCCAAGCCTTTCTCTTCAGCCATCCTCAACTGCTGGCAGTGCTGAGCACCTTTACGTGAATTCGCCGAAAGTCGTCGATTATGTTAATGTCAAAGGTGCCCGTGCAAGCCCTGGCTTGAGATCCCGCGCGAAAACGGGCGTAGCAAAGACTGGTACGAGCAGTAAATCAAAATTGAACCCGTACGAAATATATGATGGCAACGATGATTCGATTTACCACAGTGTGGAATCGCTAATGCCTTCACATCCGGGCTATCGAAATGTCATGAATAACGATCCCTCGCGAAGTCACAGTTTTGAAAACATCGCCGGTCATTCGTACGCAAACGTGTTGGGTGGGCTTCCCTCCTATAAAACCATGGGGCATATGGATCGAAAGTACGTGAATGTCGTTTCACAGCAGAATCAGGGCAATTTAAACTATATAAAACTGGACGGTGTAGATTCGTTTCAAGGGGCCAGTCCTTTTCCGAGTACGTCGCCAAAATCGACCAAGCCGTCGAGCGATTATACTTGGATCGACGAGCGAAAAACTAAACTTTTGGCGGACACAGCGAAATTGCACTCTGAAAGAAGGCAGGAGAATCTGCCGCGGGTCATGAAGAAATAAGTTTGTAAATAGTTCTAGCGAAAAAAAAGGTTCCAGCTCCCCGCATGGCTTGGAAAAGACGCGGGAAAACGCGCGCGAAAATGTACACGCAATACTTAGGTGGGAAGCGGGACGCACGCGAAAATCGTCTCTCCCCAAAATCGTTATTCCCCAGGCGGCGGGGGGGTTGGGGGGAATGCCCGTGTCCGTCTGATTGGCTTCCCCACACACAGCGTCCTATGGAAGGTGGTTAGTAAGCTTGAGATTATTTTTATGTAAACAGACAAAACATTAAATTCTCGAAACTAACATTAGAAACTATGAAGTAAACAATTAGAGAAATAAACTCATCGGTTTTTACCTAGGAAATTATTATCATCGGATCAATGATTTAGGAATTTTTTTACCTAACAGTTGTGAAAGTTCTTGTTTTCCAGCTCGGAGGTCAATCAGCTGTGAAAAAAAACTTATGGGTCACCCAGATGTAGTATTGCTTTATTATGGCCCAGTAACGATTTTTATATGGGTTGTTAATTTCACATTCAATCCCAGAGCTCCAACAAAGAATGATTGTAACTTTGCATGCATTCAGCTCCTAGGTTACACTGATTGAACATGGGAACATTCTTTTGTAGTAAAAAAAAAAAAAAAAGAAAGACGAACAACTGAGTTTTATTAAAGATGTTGCAGATTTTGCGATGTGTCTGTTGCCAACTAAAATTCAGTGTGAGGTGCAAGATCAAAACACAATCAACCTTACCAGGAATGTACCCCAAATTTTTATTTTTTTTTGGTTGTCCGGCCCCCAACCAATAGCTTACTCCTTCATCCTTGATAATTATTCAGGCCTAAAAGGGCAGACGGGTTGGGAATTGAGGTTACTTGGACCCCTAAGAGTGACTGGCATCTAACTTCTCCTTACAACATCACCTCTGAATCACACAGTAAGGTCATGAGAAGAAAGGAAGTGATCACCATTTAAAGAAGCTCTTGATTGTTAAACAAATTCTCCTTATAAGCATCGTTAGAAATGTAAGGAGAACGGTATGGAGAATATGCAGACTGATGTTAGGATGTAAAGGTAAGGTTACTGTGCACAAAACAAGGTGCCTTCTAGTAGAAAAAAAATCGTCCTTTGCGCGCTACTTAAACAGAAACCATGGAAAACTATGTATCACTGTAACGCTAGTAAAGTACAGATCCTGAAAATAACAAATGGTCAAGTTTTGTCCGCTACGCGCAAGTCTTAAACACGAAACTGAAGGTTTGCTTTAAAAGAATTGCAAATTGCAATACCACAAACTGGACTATGCCACACGGCAAATAACAGGCTAACAAAGGGCATGAGGTTTCTTTTCGATATTCGTACTGGTTCCTGAAAAAATCTAGATTGAAGTTGGACGGTAGAGAAAATTTTGCAGAGAGGACAGTTTTTAAAGGAGCATTGAGCAACTCGTGACATTGAAAGCTTGAGTTATTTTGTACCTTGGTCTGAATGACATTGACTTTAGGACGTTTGAGTAGTTTTGTTCTGGACACGTGCACTAGTCTTGAGATGGGAAAACCTCGTGAAAAGATTTGGTGTAATTTGGGGTTTCGCTTTCGGTTCTGTCGATAGTTTTAGTCTTATTTGCCTCCAATTGTATGTGGAATTCAATGAATGGTTTGACTCGAACATCAACTCCCAACAATTAACATAAATTAAATCAACATGTCGTTGCAAAACACGGAAATTGGATCGTCACGCTAACTGTCTCTAAGACAAGAAACATTCATACGATGTTTTGGGAAAAGCTGTAGCTCCAAGCCACATCAACGTGAAAAAAAAAACTCTAAAAATACAAATTTATTACACCAAAATATAATTACTACAACTAAACTCCACAGTGCATGCAATATTTGTTTCTGTTCTGCCCCCACACTTATTTTTTTTCTCACACCAAAACCAAACGATTTGTCAAGTTACATGTTCCACTTTATCTATAGCAAAAAATATTCATCTCACTTACAATTAAAGATTTGACATGAGCTTAAAACTTGACCATCACAAGGTAAATGTATTTCTCAAAAATACTCAAATAAGTGAGTAAAGTGTAGACTTGGCAGGTAGATGTGATTATGAAGCTTATGAATGGGTATGCTACCACAATTCAGACCATCTTAATCAACACAAAACAGTTAACACTGGTACATCTGTGACTAAACCTGGGGGGAAATTATGCAATTTAGGAACAAGTATATCATTGCTGAACACAGCAAGCATGGTCTAAGGTGGCCATAAAAAATATCCAACCCGTTCAAACGTGGGAAATACAAATACTAAAGTGTTAACACCAGCATTTCCTTCCACTAAGAAATGAAAATACCATTTACCTATCTATAAATTAATTGCGCTGAAAGTAAGCATTATGCAACTTAAGCATGTTTACATGCATGTAAAAATACCCACTGCAAGTATATATTCATTCTTGCAACATGAGGGTGACAAAAAGGTACTCTTGTCATATTTTCAGTGATAAGTGTTTGCCCCTGAACACTTACACAATATAACAGCCTACTGAAAAACCTCCACACTCTTTAGTAAAAAATGCTGAGAAACCTAAATGTTATAAGCACGTCCGCTCCTAATCAGTAACTGTAGGGCTCTGCAAACAATAATAATCATAATTCTCTATTTCCTGGAAAATAACAATTTCAGAACAATAAAACAGTGACGAAGAAAAGCAAAACTTTTACTTAGAGAGGACAACAATTTTACTTCCCAATTAAAATTTGATTTGGGAATGGGGCAAACAATAATCATGCAGAAACTTCCTAGAAATTCCTCTTTGTCATGAGCTAAATTTCTTTTTCTCTGCTTGGACTTCTTTAGCTCTCTTCAAAATAACTTCATTTCTCTGTTTTATCTGTTGAATACGCACATCCAGTTCTCGTTCCCTGGCAAACTTTTTTGTTTCCCTTTTTGGAGATCTCTTCTTGTTCAGCTCTTCATTCTGAGTAGCTTTCCTCTCACCTCCTTTCTTCCCTGAAAGTCGAGACCTCAGGTCTGTAAGAACAAAAAAGTTGTCAACTTTTTGTTTTGCATTAGCACTGCATAAATGATAATGATAAGAGATTGTCAGATTCTCCATCCACAATTTCATACATTACCCAGTCAAACACAAGGAGAATTTGACATTGCATAAAATTTCCCCTAAATAATATTCTGAGCACTCTTCATTAATATTCCATTGGAAAGTACAAGTCAAAACAACTAAGAATTTTTGATACACCATATTCCTCAAATAAGTCCCTCGGAGCTAATTTAAGAGGAGGGGCCCTTACTGAAGGGGGGGGGGGGCTTATTAACCCTTTAACTCCCATGAGAGACAAGACAGCGTTTGTCCTTACAATATCAATACAATATCAATACAATATCAACCAGATAAGTGATGAGAATAAAGGAAAATATCAATTTGGGGATAATTAGTTGATCCAATACTACATTCTCTGAACTAACATTATAAGAATTGTATGGTTGACAGTAAGGAGAATTACAAATTTGATCTGGGAGTTGAAGGGCTAAGTAAGCCCCACAACAGGACAACAATTAAGAGAACAGGTAACCCACAAGAAGGAACTCTGTGAGCACATGGAGATAGAAACAAATGTAAGGGACTTTAACTGAAAAGTTACAGTTCTCTTGTACTGATTCTGCTGAAGAGAAAAAAGGTATAAATAAAGTGGCAATAGGAACAGGTCATGCTGTTTGGGAAAGTGAAGTGAAGTGAGGAAGGAGGGGGGGGGTTTGCTTATTTGAAAGGGGCACTTGTTCGACTTTGTGGCCTTAGGTGTGGGTGGTTTTAAGAGGAAGACACCTCCTAAAGAGCAGGCGCTTATTTGAGGACATAAGATACTTGCAATGCTTGGTTGCAGAGGCCTTCCTTGGGTAGGTCCCAACACTAAAGAAAGCCGACATGTAAATGTACCCACTAACCTTTGGGTTTTACAATTATTGCACCATCCACATCCCTCTGAACTGTATGCTTTGAAGTACTTTTGCTTTCACTGGCACCATGTTTAATTGTTGATGAAGCTCCTCTAACTTTGGACATTTTTTCAGTGTCACTTTTATCCTGATTTCTCATCTCTTTTCTTGGTGATGTTGACGAGTGTGTTGTAGTAATTTTATCTTTACTTTTATCTTTCCTTTCCAGATGTTTTTTAACGTCACTTTTCATATTGTCTCTTTTGTCTGATTTTTCTATATTTGACTCGACTAGTTTCCTAGTTCTTCTGCTCCTTGTTCGTGAGTCTGACCTGGAGTGGGGACGGTGATACCTATTATTTTGGCTGTCTCTAGAAATTCTTTCATGTTTTCTGTCTCTACTACGACTCCTCTGGCGATGGTTATAATTTTGCCTTCTATGAATTCTATCTGTTGATGGTGAATGCGACCTTCTATGAAGATGTCTTTCCCTAAACCTGTTGTGTAAGTGTTGATCTTGCAGTCTGTCACGTGAACGCGAGTGACTGTGGTATGAACGCGATGAAGTACGAGATCTTTCTGGCGAGTGGGAACGTTTTTTTCTGTCTCTTTCTTTGGAGTTACTTCTCCTTCTCTTGCGGCAATCAGTAGGTATTTTTTTCAATCCTACTCTAGATTTCACAGTAGGAGGATTCTCCTCCTCTTCTTCAAAATCACTGTCCTCATCCTCAATACTGAGCTGATCAAAGTCCATTTTCTCCTCATTCTTAGTCTCTGATTTCAACTCTATCACAAGTGGCTTTGTTTCCATGTCATTACACATCTTGGCCTTGCTTTCATGAATGATAGCTTTCTCACTAAAAGTTGTGGCCTTGTTTTCATGATTGGTATCATTCTCACTACAAGCTGTAGCCTTGTTTTCATGAGTGGCATCTTTCGCACTACAAGCTGTGGCCTTGCTTTCAAGACTGATAGCTTTGTTACCACTAGTTTTAGCCTTGTTTTCAAGACTGACAGCATTGACTGACACAATTTCATTGCATTTTTGTATCACTTGTTTGCTGTTTAGGTTCTCCTTATCTTTGTCCTTCGACTTTTCCTTTGGTGGTAAATCTTTACTGTTTTGAAAGTTTGATGAAGTTACAATTCCTTGTTTCTCTCCAGTAAGAGGTTTGGAAGTGCTTTTCTTTCCTTCTTGTAGACTTGTGACAGTTACATTAATACTTGTTTCACTTTTGGAAATAGCTTGTTTTAGTTTTTTTTTATTAACAGGTGCTACCTTTGTTTTTATATTTGCTGGAGAAGTATTCACTGTTACAGATTCCACCACAGGGTTATCTCTTTTGCTGCCTTTTTCCTGAGGTACTTGACTCCCATTTGAATGATTTCTGTCCACTGTTTTTGTTTTACTCTCAATATGATTGTCCTTCTCTTCTTCACTGTCTGACCGACTGACAATGATGCGTTGCAAGGATAGCAAACTATTCTTGTTTATACTTTCACTGACACTTCCGTCAACTTGGTTTAACTTGCTGTTATTATCAACTTCATCATCTACAATTTCCAAATTGACACCAGAGTTCACAATGAGTGACTCATTGGCAATAGTAATACTGATGTCATTTGAGATACTGATTTCATTGTCAGAGTCTGCCATTTCATCTTCCAACTGTTCTGAATTATTTTCCAAATTATCCTCTGAGTCTCTGTTCATTTCTTCCTCATCTTCACCATCATTTGAGATATTTTCAAACTCATCTTCATCAGTGAGAATATCATGATCATCAACATCCTTCTGATCTGAAAAATTGTCATTTTCAGCAGCAAACTCCTCCGTCAAAATGGTATCATTTCTAACATTATCATCTTCACTTAGACCACCATCTGAATCCTCTTGATTCTCCATTTCTGGATCATCTTTAGGGGAATCACTCTGAAAATCATCATCACTACCTGAATTAACAAGATCCAAGTCACTCTCATTATCTCCTGACTCGTGGTATGACTTCTCACTCAGGTCAATTTCTTCATAATCTGTACTTGATGAGGAGAAGCTGTCCTGTCTTTCAAGAGCAACTATCTGCAAATCACATTTTTCTTCGCCTGCTAGACTTACATGTCGCGTATCTCCCACATCTGCTGAAGCTGATTGTCGTTTCCCATAAGAATTCTGCAAATATAACATTTTTTCTTAGTAGGGGTAGTTCAGTGTATTGAGTACTAATGCAACAATGATGTACTAGCAAAGGTTATTATGTGCTATTAACCATTTACACCCTAGCATCAACATCTTAATCCTCCATACTCTTCTTCATATGATTCATTTGGTACTAACAAGGATAACAATCAAAGCTTCTTAGGTTGGTAATCATTTCCTTTTATTCACAGGTTCTTAATGAAAGACTGCGTTAGGAGAAATTAGATACCAATCACTTTTAAGGTTTAAAGGGTTAACATGTTTTATTATGCAGTAAGACTAGTGATACTACTTCTGTATGTCTACTCATTGACATGAGTGCTGTTACCTTGCAGAATGACTGTGCCAGGAAATAAATATTATACTGGCAAATAATTCATTTCATTATATGTCTCAGTTAGCATGTGAGCTATGATTGGTCAATTTAGTGGGCCGTATTTTGCTGTACAGCCCACTAAATTGAAAAGTTTATTTCAATTGAAATCTTCTCCCTGTAATTGAACTTAGGGATAAAATAAATATCTTATTACCTTTTTTTTCTCAGTAAGTATTGTAAGTTACAGAACCTTATGTCTGTTTTGCTCAGTCAATAACATACAGTTTGAAGCTGAATTTGCTTAAAAACAGGCATTTATATGGACAGTAATAAAAGAGCAAGTTTGTCGTTGATGTGACAAGTAAACAGATTTGCAGGAAGTTTGCTGATGAGCTGATAACGCATCTATAAATTTGAAATTAGCAGTCCTTTTCTCACCTTTGTGCCCAGGCTCTTTAAGGCAGCCAGCCGCAATGTTTCCAGATCATCAAAGTCCTCAACATCATCATCATCTTCATCAATGCTTTTGACAATCCTTCTGTTGGGCTACAATAGTAAAAAGACATCCAAGTCAGAACAGAGGTTCTATATTTCCCTTACACTGCAACTCTCATCTACAAGAGTTTTGCAAGTTTAACCTTACACACCTTACCAACAGTATGCATATTCTCCATACCATTCCTATACATTTCCTATAGTGCTGACAAGGAGAATATGATAAACAATCAAGAGGCCTCTTTAATTGGTGATCATTTCCTTCATTCTCCTGACTGCAAATGTTTGACTCAGGAGTGATAATATACAGAAAAAATCAATGCTGGTCACTCTAGAGGGTCAAATAAAAGGTTTGACAGAAACTTTCATGGAAAAATACCCCTTTTAAAACATTTTTTCGAGTTATGGTTTCTTTTTAAGTATAACTGAGCTAATCAAAACTATAACAAAATTCTTGAATGTGATTGGTCATCACCAGCCTGATTTGAGCATTAATAGGACAGAGTACACATCATGCTTGTAATTGGACAGTGTAATAGGACAGTTAAAGGGACAGTTAACACGTCATGCCTATGTAAGTGGACAGAACGTGTCATGAGCATGCGCTGTTGTCCCACATTTTGCTAAGTTAACAGTTGATTTTTTAAGAAAGTGTACAACTGATTTCTAGTTTCTTTCTCAAATTTTGTCATAGTTTTGATTAATTGGTTACAGTTCTTTGTGTTGTCCAATTCTGTCTGTAATCATACTTGTGACTAACAAATTGGACTCCCACTTCGTGGTCATCCGATTTTGTTTAGCACTCATATGATTACAGACCGAATTGGACTCTACTCGGTCCTAATACCATTATTAATCTCAGCGGCTCCACTTAAGCTTAGACTGGTAGCAATAAAATGGTTTAATTTCACCCTGTCTTAATTGTTGACTACTGTGAAGACAATTTAAAAACTTTTCACTAGAAAAAGGAAAAGTAACACGCGCTGCAGCGCATAATACTCCTACATCCTCCGGTTACATTTCTTTCCCCTGTCGGTTTTACCTTGTACTATTACACGGCAGTATAAACAAGCGGCCTAATTTTAAAATTAAGATAATGAATTTGATTAGAAATTGCAATAAAAAATCTGTGGTATAAAGGATTCAAGTAGCGTACCCGACCTAATTTATCGCGTTGGAAATGCAACACTTAACAAACAAATGGAATAAACGACAAGCATCTAGATACCGCGAAACAAAAACTTCAAACCGAATTTGCACCAGACACGCACGGAAGACTTTACCTCAAATTCTTTTGAGACTGCAACCCTGTAAAGGTCTCGTCTGAAAACGTCGTACTCATTCTACGAGTAAAAGCATAAGTGAGGATTTAATTTAGAAAAGGGTCAATCAAACAAAGTCACTAAGGACGACAGTCGTTTTCTGCCAAATACCTGCTCCAAGGCGTCCATCTTGAATCTTTCCCTTCCGACACTTCGGATCTCGGTGCGCATTACTTTGCGAGAATAACCGCTGATAAGTAGGCGCGGATATTATTTTTCGACTGACACGAATAAGAAAAAAACGTGCCTTTAGTATATTTCGTTCTTTTCCCTTTATATATCAAATTTTTGCTACTTTCAACTTAATGAAACCTTGCCCAGAACCTAACACCCTTCCCCCAACTACTAGGCTTGTCCCGATTGTGGCCGAAAAAATGCTGGAAATGTCTGAAAATTGCTAAAAAAATTGCCGAAAATCCAGAAAGTCCCATTGAAAAGTCCTATTCCATTGACGCAGTAAAGTGGCACGCGGTACTAAATTTTTTAGCACATACTTGTTATAGCCACACTTTTGGATATGCTGAAAGTTTATTCGATTGTAAAAGCAGTTCAACCCTAAATCAAATCCCAGTAGTCTTGTTCGAACTAAGAATATCCTTTAACAACAGGTGCCTGAATAGAGATTATTGATTTCATAATGCGCCGATCAACTCGAGGCTACATCCCCCCCCCTCCCCGGCAACCCACGGGTATTTTACCGTCATCCATGCCCATGGGGTGGGGAATTTTAACCTTGCCTGGCTGGGGTGGGAAATTTGATACAGAAGTACTAAGTCTTTCCAGCAAAATACAACAAGAGTTACATCTTTCAACATGGAGGCGTTTAAGGTAAATAGTCCACTTTCGTGTGCGAATGATTCAGAAGAAAAGATCTACGAGGCTTCGGTTTTAAAGCTTAGTTAATGTGTAGATAGTTAAGTTGAAGGTTTGCCTTTTGCAAAAATTTTTGGTATGGCATTCGAACACAGTTTTTACCCCAGAGGCGGGAATTTGAACAAACAAATCTTCAAATGCCCGGGGAGTAAGCCGGGGGAGCGGGGTGGGGAGGGGGAGTATGATGAAGTTTCGAATTTATAGACCCATTATCAACAGGTAAATACAAAGTAAACAGCATCATGTGTCATAAATAGATGACAAGTTCAACAATCACATAACCAAAACAATAGCTGTTAACAGCGCTCACCCAAGGTTAAATTTCAATCCGGATTTTTTTATTCCTTTGATCAAAACCCTTTTCAGGATGATTTTCCCTATTCTGTTTAGAGCGTAATTTCTCAGAGAAAAAGAGTTCTATAACAATCAGTCTTTCCTTAAATAATTCATACACCATGATGTCTGTTTTGAAAACTGCAAGAAAACAGATAGTTCACCGAGCTTGCTAAATAGGTATGTTAAGCCAATCTTACCCCTTCTATGCACTGGTACTAACTACGCACGTCATTTCATCGGTTCACGGTACATTTTGCGATAGCGGGAAGCAAGGGTTTTCAAAAAATACTTGTTGGGTAAAACGTTTCGAGAGTATTGAAAAATAAACTGTAAACAAGATCGCGCAGTTTTAAACAGCATCGACTCACAACGTTCCTCGAGTTGTTAAATCAGGCGCATGAGTTGTATCAAGGGGGTAAGTTTCTAAAGAAACTGTGATGCTGCGTCGGTGGGAGACTATAGCAGGGTAGTTTAGAATTATCAACAGAGTTGATAACGTAAATTGGCCATTGTAAAGAGTTTAAAAGCTGACGTTTCGAGCGTTAGCCCTTCGTCAGAGCGATTGCTGTATCCTCGAGCAGCGGCCTTCGTGGTAATTTGTATACCAGGATTATGCTATAAAAAATATAGCTCACTGTTTCCTTACTCGGAACTGGTTAGATCAAATGACCACCACAAACCGTATAATATTAAGCCAAGCTTTAATAATTATTCGATCTAAAAGAAATACATTTATAATTCGCAATCAGAACAAACGCAAATCAAGTCTTAATCTCGCAGCTAAGTTAAAAAACTTCAATGTAAACTTACTTCTGTGGCGGGTCGTTACAACAGTCTCACTTTACAGTTAGCAGATTCTCCAGGTAAGCGGATTTAGAGACAGAAAAAATGATAACAAAATAACTTCTCTCTCACTTCGACTCCGGTGAAAAACTGACTTAAAACATAATAATCTAACGCTTTTAAATCAATCTATAGAATTTATGTCAATCACGAATCTTGTCATAAAGTAAATCTATCAACAAGAGGCAACGCCTATTTGATAAACGAAACACTCACTGAGCTCGTTCAAGAGGAAAAGACCATCGTACCGGTATACCTCGCCCATTGATTGAAAAACAATTCGTTAATTTTGGAATGCGTGCACCCTTATTAGTTTGATTACGTGATTTGTATGCGCAATACAGGATGCGCATTGCATTATCGAGGAATCACCTAGAGTCAATAACAAACAAACCTAAAAATTCAAGTTCCCAATAGTGCGCAAATCCAAACACACATGATGTAAATCTTTTTCAGAGTCTGATACTTTCATTACTGTTTCTTCTGGCTACTTAAATACAAACCTAGTCTCGTACTTAGACCTCCCACGGTGAAGTGGTCGCAAGAATTTAGTTTAAGTTAAACGGTAGGATCTGGGTACGAGATTAATGCGATACCGCCTTGCGGTTTCATATTGGCTAAGCAGTGATTGGCGAAACACCTAATTGAAAATGGTCTTCCTTCTCAAGCCGCTCGCAGCTTCACTGCCATACACTCTGGCGCACCGATAAACCTGAATCTAGAAACTGAAGAGTTCCTCATATGACAAAGATGAATTTATTTGCAACCTAACAAGCAGATGTATGACTGGAATATATTTAATGAAAAAAAAGATTGCTTGAAACTAATCCAGCCTAATGCAAAATCTACAAGAGAACTGTGATATCTTCTTATATGTCGTACTCTTCTACAATCGGAACGGCGAATGCACATTCTGTTTCGATGCCCAGGTTGTAGTCTCCCCGGCATCCACCTTGGTAACTGGATGTTACGATTCTAAACCAGCCTCTCTCTCCCCAGGGCACGCCCCAGGAATTGCGCACAATCCAGTATTCTGTACCATTTTCAACACCCCAGCCAGCGACTGACACACAGTGGTTTAACTTTAGGAATTTATTGTATTCTTTGTAGATTCCTCCTTGATACTTATTTTCAAAGGTTTTAGTCGCCATGATAGCACAGGAAATAGGGCCCCGAGCGTAAATTTCGGCCTTCATCTCCTCACGTCCTCTTACAAAGCCTACAACAGCATTGGGAGAATTTTGTACGGAGAGGATGTGTTATTATCACGTTAAAAGTTATCAAATATGTTAATTACTTTATAAAAAAACTGAGATATTACAGGCGCCTCCCTGATTGGTCAAAATCTATCGTTTATTGAACTGGTTAACCCACAGAAATTGAAACATTTTAAGTTTATTTTATAAAAGCAATAGTTTGCACTTTCTATCTTAATTTGAAACGTTTGCCAGAGCCGCGTAATTTACAAACGTTTTTCGTGTTCTCCCGACATCCCACGTAGGTTATTACACCGGTACACCGATAGAAAGTGAGGTCATTTGCTTAATTATCGGTCACCTTCAAATCATCCACTTACCGTATTCACTGACTCTCCACAAGGTGTAGTTTTTTATAGCATAGCATTTTTGAGGGGTACAGGTTCCACACTGATTGAATGGCGTGCATATCTGGTCTTTGGCTTGATAATTGTTACACGTTTCATCTGGTATACCATGTTCATGAGCGTAACGATACACACTCAGTGAACCACCACCTCTGCAGCTGCCAGCTTTCCCTGTTGTATCATTATTTTTTAATTCATTGTTAATAAAGCAACCGTCAAAGTGGTGGAAATAATCCGAAATTGTTTCGGTTTTGGTTTCGAGCACTTTTCTATTATGGGTGCCATAGAGCCAAAGCCAAATTGTTGACATGGACCAATCAGAAGAAAGGAAAATACCTATAAGAGCCAATCAGAACTCAAAAGAAAACAAGCAAATTGCTTAAAGAGCGGGAAAACGCGGGCGACCAAGTTGTGTTTTGTTTTAGCTAGTTTGCATCTCATTGATTGAAAGGATAGTGCGAATTTTATGGACTAATCGCAGAGCGAGGTACAGCAAAACCAAAGGAATGCCAAATTACTTTTTAAGCTCAATTGAAAATTTCATTAATTTGCCATGAAATTGATGCAGAAAACTAATGCCTTTTTGTGAACCAACCAGATTCCGAGTAAACCAATCACGGCCTCTCACTCGTGTTTTCGCACACTTAAATCAGTTTGCTTGCTTGTTTGTTTGTTTGTTTTTTTTTAGTTCTCATTGACTGTAAGTGATATATTCCTTTTGATTTGCTGTTGTGATTACTTCGGATTTGGTTTTGCGACACTAACCAGAAAATTATTCTAACAAGTGGAGTGGAAGAGGAGGTGAGTGATACTTTCCATTCACTTCCGAACGAGCCAATCAGCTCGCGCGAAAAGTACTATTCACTTGAGTGGTGTATATTAATGCCACATAGTATACACTTAAACAGTGGAGTAGATCTGGGTACGAGATAGCGTATGAGGCGCGCTCTGGTTGGCCACCCATACTTTGAATATCCTTCGCTATTCACCTCTGAGCGACTCACGTAGGATTTGCGCCCGAAAACGTTGTAGTCGTTGCAGGAATAAATGAGTTAAAATAATCTTTTAGCTATATTATGCCACTGTTTTAGTATATACTAGAACAACTATTCACCTCAGTGTCGGTGGCAGGTGGTGGATATTTACCTCGCAGATTCGCGCCTCTATAAACATCCACCACGAGCCACCTCCACTCCAGTGAATGGTCGTTAACTATCGAGGGGTGTCACTTTCTTAATTCTGATTGGCTAAATTTTCAAGCATGCATTTGAGTCTAAGCAGCATAGTTCTATAAAAAAATAATAAAAAAAATAATATAATAATGATGTACTTGCACAAAAAGATACAAAAAGTGAAAATCAAATCAACAAACAAAATAAAATATGACCAGAAAATAAACTGCTATGTGGTTATCATACAAATTTTTTTTAGACCCAAATTAGTCGCGTACTCAGACCTTCTACGGCCAAGCGGTTATGAGGATCCAACATTTTAATTACAGTTAAACGGTAGGATCTGGGTATGAGATTAGGCCCACATATTGACCACAACTTGCTTACCGCAATCTATGACATTCTGGACTGACAGGAGGTTACTTGGCCACTTTCCCTTACGCAGGATGTTGATTCTGTCTGATATTGAACTGGTTGATCCAAAAGCCCAACAGGAGCCACAATATTGGGGACTGTGTTGATTCCGTGTCACACTGGCCAGGTTACCTTTCCCGGGAATGTCTCTCAAATCCCACTGTTTTGGAATTGAATCGGCAGTAAGGTACTCATGCGGCCGGGGAGTCTTGCTGGTAAAATAAAAAACAGAACCCATTTTGATTGACGTTTGTAGGACCGAGACTAGCAACGCAACCATTCAACACGCAACGACCATTCAGAGAGGGGAAACTATCACGAAGGGAAAACTGGAACGCAAAGTATGAACGAGCAAACTGCCTAAAGGGTGGTATGAAGCGTGTAACCAATTTTTGAAAAATCTGAGTGGCCAGAAGTGCACACCCTCAAAATCGCGTAACGTACTTTGATGCACTTGACGACTTTTTCTCACCGATCGCGGCGCATGTGATCGCCAACGAAATCGCCGATATCTTGTATGCCAGATATTGGAGATTTTATACGCCGATCGCGGCGATTGGCGAATATCGCAATCGCTGCACCGAGTACACCTGACGATTTCGGCGATCGACGCATAAAATTGCCAAGTGTGTTGCCGGCTTAATGAGCGATTCGCGAAAATTTCATGAGTTGAAATTTATTCAGTTTTCCGTTGAGTTATCAAAAAGCGATATTAAAAGGCGTTTCCCCCTCTAGAATCAGCACTTAAATTAAAGTGTCCCGTATATCCATTTTCAACCACATCCTTACGCATTTGTCTCTTAGTTTCGATTTCAAGGTATCCTTTTTGATGAGTAATCAAAAGGTTTAAAAAGTCCAAACACAGTCAAGATGATGACCATCGAGGGGACAAAATCAGGTGCACGTTTAAACTGCTTCAGTTAAACAGTTTGATTTCAACTGAAAGAAAGTAAGCTTCTTTTCATCTAAACTGCACGAAAGAACGAAAAAGTGCGCATCAGAAAGTAAACGTACATGACTTCCTCTATGCCTTCGTCAAAACTTGGGCTGTAGCAGGTCTGGAAATCTTTAGCGGCAGAACTTCCGATAGCCAAAGTAAGTCCCAAGAAGGTTAAGTACCCGAAAAGAAACTTCATTCTTGCAAGAAATACCGTGGCTCCTTACAGCAACGTTTTAACAGCTAAAATGTCTTATACAAGGTCGGAATAAACCTCACTGCTGTGAAATCCCGTTCTAATCACTAGCAAATCGTATGCAAGTCACACGACCATCAGAAGAATTTCTGTGAAAGGATCTTTGGGTGTAACATGAGACCTTGAGATGGTTGTGTGAATAACGTGATTTATTATATCTCTCTTTCAGCACGTGCGCAGTACTTAATTGAAAAGTTTGTTTCAGAGACTGAAACAAACCTTCTCACCCTGTTTGTTTTTGGTACGGTTAGCGGGTGGACTTTGATGTCAAAAGTGACTGATATGGATTAATTTCCTAGCAACAGACACCCACCAAGAATGAAAAGGTATTAACGGTCGAGAAATGTTTCCAAAAGTTTGACTCTAGTAGAAACAAGTGCTCCTAGCCTCAGTAACACAAAATTAATTTATAGCAAGATAATCTCGGGGTGAATCCGAACACTCCGGCCGTTTCCGGGGAATAGTCCCAAACCGTTTATTTTCTCGAAAGCCGAAAAATTCAAACTAACCAAGTTTGGTCAGAGTACCACTAATACACTACCCACTAACCTCACTTGCTTGAGCCGAACTGAGGAATATTGGCCCTCGGACCACGCTGTACTCGGCCCTTACTGCCTCGACATCGGACCAATAATTCCCAGTGCGGCCCTCGCGCTCGGTCAGAAAGAAGTTATTATTCAGTTCTTAACAACATAATTTCAAAAGCTTTCAAGAACAGAATGCAAAGCTTTTAATTGTTTATTTTTGACATTCCCTGGGTATAATATTTACTATCAGGGTTTTTGGTGAGATTTGGGGAAGACAATGATCATGTAAAAAAGTTACAATGATATGTACACTCTATGTTTGAGTATTATTGTGCAATCACAAAAATTACTTAAATTACATTGTAGGCCTGCAAGGTCAGCATGTGTCTTTAGTACAGTCCATTCCTAATATACATTACAACACAAAAATAGTCGTTTTTTTCGGTTGTGACTTTACCTCACTTTGCTCATTAAATCAGTTGATTGTACAGTAATAGAAAAATAAATTATTAAGATATTCTTTTGCAAAGATACATGGTCTTCGGTTTACTGATCTACACCTAAATGCAGAGACATTTTCATGGGAAAAAAAGCTAAACGTAAACAAGGAAAAGCCCACACAGGAATTGATTTTGCAGATACTTATCATTCATCTTATATAGGGTGTAGTCTGGAAATTACTATATTTAACGAATAAATCTAGGAGATCTGTCTCAGTTAACTTAAATAAACTTAACTTGTAATTTAAAGTAAGGAAATTTTTTATTCTGATCAATTCCCATTTGGATTTTTTCCTTTTTTTTTTAATTACTTTCTCTTTGATGTTATTGCAACTAGGTGAAAGTAGAACTATGATATACTTATGACGAGAGTTTTTAGGAAATAGAAATTGTTGCTTACTACAGTTGTAGCAATTTATCAGAAAGTGCATTATTTTTTAAAAAAAGGTTGCCATAGTACATGCAAGCTAGGATATCGTGGGGTGGTTTGTTAAGTTAGTGAGAAGCACAAAGCAGTTTTTCATTTATCCACTGCAGCTTAAGCAATCAGGATTGTCCCGAGAGCACGCCAAGACTTCTGTGTTCTCCTTTTTGGTTTTAGCTGTCTTCTTGAGGGTTTCTTGATCAACTGTAAACTGGATTGCATTAGCAGCAGGGCGTGAACGCAAGTAGTACATTCCAGTCTTCAGGCCCTGCAAGATGTAACAAGCAGCCCATTATTCATTGGGTCATATTAAAGACACCTACTAAAGTCACTCTAGCTATGTTATCATGCTGTGTTCCATTTTTATTTCAAATCCTTTAACTCTGAATATAAATTCTTCCCTCATGCTGCTACACATTTCCATGTCAATTGGTAACAAGAATTTTCAGTTAGGTTGATAGAACAACTTCTATTGTATAACCTAGAGTTCTCTTATCACCTGTTTGCTGGATAATATATGGATATTATGAAAAGTTACATGTTTATCAGTAATGGGAGTTAAAAGTTAAGAGACAACCCTCAAAATTTTTCTCTCCATGAGGGAATATTTAAATAAAACTGCCAAATTGTCAAGGGGTTGACTCGTCTCTCTATACTGCTCTGTAATATACTCTTAATCCTCCCCCCTCACTGGCAATTAATTGGCAATCATTTTTCTATACTATATTAGAGACAACTGTTCCCCCCAAAATCCATGCAGCCCCCCACCCCCCACCCCCAGGTGACAAATAATGGCTGGCTCCTTATTTAACAATTAGGAGCCCCTATGATTAGGTAGAAGCCGTCTAAATGCACCAAGCAAAGTCTGCTAGAAGAAAACACATTGAAAGCCAGTTCAATTAGCATTCTATCCAAGAGGCTTCCAGGAGTTACAACACTCCATGCTGATGAAATCAAGAGAAGCTAGGCTCACAAGAATCTATCATTCACCTAACTCAACAAAATATTCATGCTCTGGAAAATGAACAAAAACTAATCACTTTAATATGGCACATGTCTAATGTGACAACACCATTCATAAAAAAAACATTTACCTTTTTCCAGCCATAAAAATGCATGCTTGTTAGCTTGCCATAACTGGGTTCAGCAAAGAACACATTGAAGGACTGGCTCTGGTCAATGAAAGCTCCTCTGTCTGCTGCCATGTCCACAAGAGTTCTCTGAGAAATTTCCCAAACTGTCTTGTACAAAGGCTTTAAGTCATCAGGGATCTCATCAATGTGCTGTAGTGAAGAACAAAGGACACCTTTTTACTTTGTGTCATAAAATTCTTTGATTACTCCAAAGAAAATAAGTAAATCGATTAAATAATGAGTGGACAATCTGACTTTGTTTGTGGCTTGTATATGCAGTTTAAAAACTGCACATATCAAATGCAAGGTTTTTAATAAGAAATGTAGTTGCAGGAAAAAAGTATGTAGTAACATGAGACTTTGAAAAAAATAAACGCAGGGCATTGAAATTTGGCCAGAGAATTCTCCAACCTCCACTGCCTAATATACACCTAACAACTGTTGATCAAGAAAGCCCATTTGTCGTCATTGGGTACTAAGGAATCAGTCACTCAGTTAGGAATCTTCTTTGTGGAGGTTGTTCATGACCTGTACCATTTCACAAATACCTGAATGGATCCATTTGCAGCTATGATTTTGTGCTTCAAAGTCTCATTCCAGAGTCCTCTTTCAGTCAAGTCCTTCAACAGATGATGGTTTACAATCTACAAGATAAAAAGACATTAACTGCAATGAGCCTTTATTTTCACTACCAATACTGTATACAGTGTTCTCCTTTTCAGGCAGTAACCGGTAACATTTACCGCCCGTAGTATTGTAGTACCATTTAAAACTGCTTGGAAATCTTGTAAAAGGATTGCTTTACTGGTTTGAAAATTTATTTACCTGTCATGCTTAAAATAAGGGAGAATACTGTGTATATCATTGTTTTTCTACAACAATCAAGAATGTACCTGAAACTCTCCTGAGAGAACGCGTCGAGTGTAGATGTTACTCGTGTAAGGCTCAAAAGACTCATTGTTGCCAAGGATCTGTGCAGTGGAAGCTGTTGGCATTGGTGCAATCAACAAACTATTCCTTAATCCATACCTAAATAAACAACAAAAAGTAATAATCCATCAAGTTGTCAAATGGAATGTTCTTATCAAATTATATGATTAACAGACACCCTGTTATAGAAAATGTTGTTGTTCATTATGGTTTTTCAGATAAGTGAAATGTTAAATACTTTGTCTCCCAGTGTGGAGTCAGGCTATCAAATGCATTAAGGGGGTAAGTTTGTCAAAAAACTGCAGTGCTGTGTTGGTGGGAGAGTATAACAGGTAATTAAGTGTTAACAACTGAGTTGAAAACATAAATTGACCACCATAGAGAGTTTAAAGGCTGTCGTATCAAGTGTTAGCCCTTTGTCAGAGTGGTTGCTGAGGGTTAGCACTCAAAATGTCAGCCTTTAAACTCTTAAAAGTGGTCAATTTACATTTTCAACTCAGTTGTTAACACTAAAATTACCTATCAAATGTATTGATCATGGTGTTTTGACTGCTACACTGATAGTCTTAGTCAGGCAACAAAACTTTAAGAATTAAAGGATTTTGACAGCCATATTTCATTAACTAAAAAAATGAAAATCTTACTTTTTTATTTCTGCCTTGAGAGCTGCCCAATCCCAGAAATCAGATGGAGTGACATTCCAAAGATCATACTGAAGTTTCTTTAGAAGTGAAAAAGATTAAAAATGTTAACCCCTTAACTCCCATGAGTGACCAAGACAGAATTTCCCCTCACAATATTAAAACAAAACCAGGTAGACAAGAGATGAGAACAAAGAAAAATACAAACTAGGCAAATATGAGTTGATCTAATATCAAGTTCTCGTAAAATAACATCATCAGAAATGTATAGCACAAGGTAAGGAGAATTACAAATGAAATCTTGGGAGTGGAAGGGTTAATAAGTGAAGGAAGTCAGAGTGGGTGCCTTTATCCCTTATTCCCCAAAAGTGATAAGCATCTAATTTCTCCTCGCAGTTTCACCCCTGAATCAAATATTAAGGTCTTGAGAAAAAAAGAAAATGGTGACCAACTAAAGAAGTTCTGGGTTTTTAACCCTTTAACTCCCAGAAGTGATCAACATGTGTCTTCTCCCTATTATATCCATACATTGACCAGCAAATAGGTAATGAGAATGCTCAAACTTATCAGGTTAAAGTTATCTTGATCTAACACTAAATTCTTGTAGCTATTACACACGGAAATGTGTAGCAGCTAGAGGGGAGATTTAACAATCAGATCCTTGGGAGTTAAAGGGTTAAACAAATTTTCATCCCTCTTCATTCTCAGTAGTGACTTGTTACTTTGGTACATCTCTGTCAATGTTTCCACATTGACATGGTGGCCAAGTTCAATTTCTCAAAAAGTCACCTTTTGGCAACCTTTAATTGTAAAATGGTTGCTGTAAAAAAAATTTTGGTCACCCTTTGATAATTTTACCAAGGATCAATAAATGTTTTCATGTTTTTTTTTTTTAAATCTTTTGGTCACCAATTGGTGCCTTTGGTCAAAATTTTACTTGCCATGGCAACCAAATTGGTTGCAACTTGGGGTGTTGATATTAGATGTACAATTCACTTAAAAAATTATCCTTATTTTTCACCTCTTGATATGGTGAATCTTTACTTTTTGATAACAATCTCTTATCACCACCTAATACAAGATGCAATGAAGTCTAAAGAACATCTTTACCCCTTGGCTTGCAGGTGACCCTTGGTAAGTCTCATACGTCCCTTTTTCTTTAGCCAGTTTGCAGGAAGCCTGTAATAGAGTAAAAAAGTATTAGATATTCATCATCTCCTTATGAATGCTGAACAACTAAATCTATAGATGAAAGCAAAGTAGTTATTCTTTAACAATTGGACTACCAATACATGGTTTTCAAGTCCCAACTCAGAGTATGAAGACAAAAGAGAAAAGTTTGGTTTGGGGAACATTCAGTTTTTTCCTTGCAGAGCTTCTTTTGACTAGCCTTGTGACTCTCAAACAATGCATGTCCAAAATAACCTCATAAACCTATAAATGAAAAGCACTTACTGTCAGAGCCCCATAGTAGATTGTCTCAAATATTTTCCTGTTCATATCTCTGGCCTCTTCACTTTCAAATGGATATCTCATTAGAATGAAGGCATCAGCCAATCCCTGAAAGAAAAGTAAAGAATTAATCAGCAATGAAATTTTTTTACTCACACAGTGAGCCTCTGGTGGAATTGTACTTTAAGAAAATTGTGGTGAGTCACCCAAAAATTAAAACACTATTTTTACCTGAACTCCGATACCAATGGGCCTGTGTCTCTTGTTGGATTTTTCAGCCTGGAAATTCAAACAAAAAAAAAAGAAAAAGTTAAGTGAGTAAATGCCACAATTTAATGGAAATGATGTAAATAAAAGTTGGCAAAGTAATAATACACCATCTGGAGCAGGAATTTGCATTAGATTAACCCTTTAACTCTCATGAGTGACCAAGACAGAATTTTTCCTTACAGTATCAATACAACATCAACCAGATAAGTGGTGAGAATCAAGAAAAATATCAATTTGGGGATAATTAGTTGATCCAATCCTACATTCTCTGAACTAACATTACAATTATTGTATGACCAACGGTTAGGAGAATTACAAATTCGATGTGGGAGTTTAAGGATTAAAAGAACAAAATGTAACAAAAACTGACTCTAAACAAAACTTAATGCAAAAAGACTGAACAAAAGAATTTGAGCACAGCAAAATTTCTTACCCTCTGAGTAACATAACAGCCCATAGACAAAAAGGTGAGATACATATATATATATATATATCAATATAAAACAGACAAACAAAGAATGAAACAAAATAAGATGCCTCTTAAACACAAACCTCCTTCACTGGGTAATAGTTGATGTCAATAATCTTGTTCAAGTTGCGTGTTACCACCTAAAAATTTTATACAGGAAATTAACAAGGAGTAAATTATTTTATATTGACACAGTGATCATTTTCCTAATCTATGTACTAACCTGGGTAACCTCAAAAAGTTTTTGGAAATTGTATGTGGGTCGGCCCCCTCCATTGGTTACAACAAACTTGTTAAGTGCCAGAGATGCTAAGTTACAGACAGCAACCTGAGAGATGAATGGAAAGATACTTTGTTGCTTAATAATATGCAAGGTTCTTATGAGGATTTATTTAGACTTTCTTTCTCAAGGATTCACTCACACCAGTATGCCATCACTTCATTTTAATGATAACATTTCATGCAGTTATAAGCATGTTTGGATGTGTGTCAATCATCACAAAGTTTCCATGACAGTCAAATAGGAATGCCTCCTGATGCCTTCTGAAGAGAACACTGGAGCAAAACTTTTTTTTTCAAACAAGAGGTACAGTATTGTGCAAAAGTAATACAAACAAAATACAGCAAATTTCAGTTTTTGCTCTATCAAATTAACATTTTGTTTGAACAAAGAACGCTTTTTTTGCTGAATTTTCTTCACAAGGCAAAAATTTATGGCAGAAAGTGTCCTTTTGATCAATAGTGTTTGTAATTTCATTTTGAACTGTCAATAGACCTCCCAAAGTGATTAAGTTTGTTTACCATTCCTGTAATGAACATGAAATATTTCCAAACTTTTTCAGTCCCCAAGACACAGTATGAGAATGACTGTTTATACTTGAGACCAAACACAAGAGACAAAAGAACAAAACAAGGATTTACTCAATGTTAATGTAAAAGCTCACCTCATCTGGAGAGCTGTACTCAACAATTTCAGTGCACAGATTGCTGCATTTGATTGTTCCAACATTCTGGAAGGAAATGCAGTTTGATTAAAAAAAATGGTACAATTTGTTTTCAATATCAGTACATTATGATAGTTATATCTAGTACCAGGTAGATAAGGATAAATGAATAAAGGGGGTAGGTTTCTAAAGAAACTGTGGTGTTGCACCAGTGGAAGAGTATAACAAGGTAGTTTAGTATCATCGACTGAGTTGACAACTAAATTGGCCACTGTAAAAGACTTTTAAAATTGCCATTTCAAGTGTTAGCCCTTTGTCAGAACAAAGTGTCGTGAGTCAAGAATAAATAAATAAGGAACCTTTTTATCCCTAAAACTGACTGGCATGTAATTTTTTTCATTGCATAACCCCTCAATCACTCATTAAGGTCATGCAAATAATGGAACTGATCTCAAACTAAAGAAGCTCTTGATTGTTAAACAAATTCTCCTTGTCAGCACCTTAGGAAATGTATAGAGAACAGTATGGAGAATATGCATACTGATGTTTGGGTGTAAAGGGTCAACCCACTTGAGTACCTGCTGATTACTTTTCCTGTTGCATGCATCTTTGTACAGCATGTAAGGTGTGCCTGTCTCAATCTGTGATTGACAGATTGCCTGCCAAAGATTCTGTGCTTTGACTTGTCTCCGAAACTTTCCTTGTTCCTCATACCTATTTACAAAGAGGGTTAAAAGGAAGAAATAAACATGATCTGTACTGATAGTATTTGGTGCCAAACCATTCAACTTTTGGAATGTTTGGCCCTTTCCTAACAGGTGCCTATTTTTATGAAATTTCATTGTTTGGGTTTGGGCTCCAAGGGAGTTTGCAGGGCAATTGCCACATGCTTTTGCTCAATGTGGCAGCTCCTTTCCTCTCTCCCTTTCAGATTTTTGGTTAGTACTCATTCCATACAGCGCTTTGTCAGTGTTATGTTGATGTATTCCTGGAGGTAGGTTGTGACACAGTTGCCATGGTTCCTTCTTGCAACATTTCTGCCCCTTCCTGATGCTACCCTCATGGTTCCAACCCACCATTAATATTTCAAATTAGAGTTTTACTGGTTGTGTCCTATGGCTGCTTAAAAAGAATAATCCCTAGTTAAATTTGAGTTCTTTTTCTTGGTTTTCAGGAGGGGATTCCCACCCGGGCAAATTCTTGGTTTATGGCCAGATGTTTTATGAACTGACATACAGAGAAAATTATGGCCTGCCAGGCTGATAAGTGAATCTAATCTTTTATACAAAATGAGTGCACCCTGCTTCTAACACATACCTGACATAGAGCTCTTCAAATTTCTCACCCCAACAGTCCTGTAATCCAGGACACTCATTAGGACACATTAGTGACCACATCTCATCCTTCTCAACACGCCTCATGAACAAGTCAGGGATCCACAATGCAAAAAAAAGATCACGAGCACGCTAGGGAATCAAAGATAACCATTTAGCATGAAGTGCCTAATACATCTTTCCTTCCTAGGGGTGACTCTTTGAAAATCTTGGTATAAGGTTCATACCCTTTTACAGAAACAAATCCCAGGGACTAAAACTCTTTCATTCCTAAGATTTCAAAATCAGTTCTCCTTACAGTCTACATACATTTCTTGTAAAGTAAATTATGAAAACTTTCTTGCTTAAGTTGAGCAGATTTCCAGGTCTTTCCAGTTCTGGAAAATGTCAAAATAAAATTCCAGGACTTTTCAGGTTTTCCAGGACCCATACAAACCCTGTTGTTAACTTTAAAGACCCAAAATAATATTTTCAAATCTAATCCTAAGGAAATATAGTCCAGGTGTTCACTCCAAAACCTCTATATTTGTTTCCTTTTGAGATATATCATTCTATAAATTTCATTACTGTAACCTTGAATGAAATACAATAGAGAAACACAACCCTTTCATCCACCTATGCAGTGAAGACTGTACATCTATTAAACTTGGTTACAACAACCCTAAATCTGCTTGAAATTTCTCAATGTCACACAGAGAACTCAGTTCACCTCCACAATAATTTTGAGCTAAACAGAAAATTAATTATAAAAATCATCCAATTTTTTTTTACCTGCTCCTCTTTGCCAGTGTTCTTTCTCAGTTCCAAGAAATCATAAACATCGCTGTGCCAAGGCTCCAGATATATGGCAAAGGCACCAGGCCTCTTGTTGCCTCCTTGATCTACATACCTGGCTGTGGCATTGTACACACGCAACATTGGAACAAGACCATTTGAGACTCCATTGGTCTAGTAAGAAAGGAAATAAATATTGGCAAATCCCTCCAACAAAAGTTTTGATAATTTCACAGCACGGAAAAGGGCTTTTCATTGTATTTTATCAGTGTCAAAATCACATTTAGTTATCCCTATGGCCAGTCAGAACAATGGTACTATATTTATTGTATTATTAATTTTCCAACCTTGAATAAGCACCCACCCTGAGTAAGGTCTGCTAAGTTTTAAAACATATCCACACATTAAAGGCATCACAATGAGAATCTAGAGCTGTAGAAGGCCTGCTCTTTAGAATTTGATGATAATAACTTACTGGCCATGCTAGAATTGTTCCTAATAACCCACTCTGTATGAAAGCATGCATTGCAGGACAAAAAGCATGAACAACAGTTCGCAATACTCCTCTGATAACAGCAATGATATGTTTACCATCTTCAGGGTGATTTCTTACCCCAGCAATGTAGCTTCCAGAAGCCCGGATGTTATGCACGTTGATTCCAATTCCACCTGCAGCCTTGGATATCTTAGCACAAAGTGTCAGTGTGTCATAAATACCATCAATGCTGTCATCTGTCATGGTCACAAGAAAACAACTGGACAGTTGAGGTTTACATGTACCAGCGTTGAACAGGGTCGGTGATGCATGCGTAAACCACTTCTCTGATAACAGTTTGTATGTTTCAATTGCTGCTTCAATGTCAGTCTGATGAATTCCAAGTGCAACTCTCATCAACATGTGCTGTGGTCGTTCAGCAACTTTGCCATTGATTTTGAGCAGGTAAGACCTCATCATTGTCTGGAAAGAGTCATTTTGAAGATTTTAAACCTGATTGAGTAGGAAAGAATGGTTTAACTTCACTTGGACAAGAAGAGTCCACACACATACCTTAACACCAAAGTAGTTGTATTGGTAGTCACGATCATAAATGATCTCCGAGTCAATTCTCTGAGAAAGAAAAAAAAGAGGCAAAAATTGAGGATTTTAGTTTTAATCTCAGGGTTTAAATATTGGTAAACAAAACAAGATTGCTTATATTTTCGGGAATGCCTCTAAGGCAATAAAAGTTTAGTACCCTGAAGTCACAATCACAGGTTTTCTTTCAACTGTTTTACACCTTTTCCTGATGAAATAACATTCCCTTAAAAGCAACATGCGTGATTGTACCCATGTGCAGTGTCAATCAAAACTCAACTACGTTTGGGCCCAGTCTCTGATAATATTATTTTCACTCTGATTAGTGAACGAACTGGCAAATTATCATATTTATTAAGCAACATTGCCTTGATAATATATTGATCTAACCAAGGAGAGCTCTGATATGACTTCAAATTCTCACAAACAGGCGGCAAAGATATTAAATAACACAGGTTACACAAATTAGGTCTTATTCTAAAAGTGAATCATTTGAACAAACAGGGTTGTCTAAAAGGTTCTCGCATCTGTTGCAAAACTCTCTAAAATTCAAATCCACCCAACTGTTCTAATAATAGTCACAGATAACCCCAATACAAATATTCCATATTATATTGTTATAACTCAAACTGGCTGCATTCTAGAAAATATTAAATTAACATATCAGATATAAACTATGCAACCACAATTACTTGGCTTTCAAGATGTAAATTAGCCAAAGTAAAGAGTTCCATAAGCTGACATTCCCAGTGCTACCCCCTTTGTCAGAACAAAGGTATCTATTTGCTTTAATGAAGGACTAGGTGTCAGTTCTAATAATTAGGGTAATGGTGTTCTAACATAGATAACAAGCTTGTGCTTGGTTTATAAACTTACATCGGCATTCTCCATTATGAGGTCATAAGTTTCCTTGGAGATCAGCGGAGAATGTTTACCATTCTTTGGGTTGACATAGTTATAGAGATCTGTCATTACCTCTATGGGAAAAAATTATTTAATACAAGAAAATAAGAGAAGGATGCACAACCATGCAAAATGAATCCATTTGTAATGTGACCTTTAAGTATGATTCAGGGATGATACTGTGACAAAAAGTTAGGGGCTACTCACTCATAAGGGTATACGGTTGAATGCAAAACAATTTCTAAAATGTCTTTCACTTGTTTTGGGGACTAAAATTGATTATAGGTGGAAATCTGTGGTCAAAGAGATTTCTTGGTTTCCATACTACAGTACTTGCCAGATCTTGTAGGAATAAAGGTGAGTTTAAGAGGTAGGGCAGAGTAGAGAGGTAAGACACAAGACACCTACCACTAAAAATCTTCTTCGTTTCTTTGTGAAGATTAGAAACCTCAATCCTGGCTGCAAGGACAGCATAGTCAGGATGTATGGTTGTCATGGAGGCAGCAATCTCAGCAGCAAGTATATCCAGCTGAGTTGTGGCTACACCAGGGTAGATGCCATCAATTACCTTCTTGACAATCTCAAACTGAATCATGCAAAAGAAAATCAAGTTGTAACCCTTAACTCCCAGGTGATAAACATGTAATTTCTTCCCATAATATCCATACATTATTCAACAGATACTAGACTTGTCAGTTTAAATGTTATCTTGATCTCACACCAAATTCTTTCAACTAATTGACAAGGAAATGTGTAGCAACTTGATGATAGAAATTTTTATCAGATCTTGGGAGTTAAAGGATTGAGGGTAAACTGAATGGTTACTGCAATATCTGAGAGACAATCTGCAACTTGGTGCCCAGATTTTGTACTGTTGCTTATAGCAAACATAGTCCGAGTTCTTCAGGCCCTGTCATTTGGACCAAAATGGACAAATCTATCCAATTATCGGAACCATTGGACACAAGCACATCAAAATGGTTTATTTCACGAGCCTAATGGACTACTGACCCTCGATTTTAATGCACGACTCGTTGATAATTTTATATATTTTTCAATACTTACACATTTACATATATCTCATATTTTCAGTACTTATTAGATATTTAATTGTGGTCAAGTGTCCCTAATTAGCGCACATAAGTTCTTATCTTATTCTCGTTAGTATTAATAGTGTGACGTGCCTCATAAATACATGATAATTTTACACACATGCTTAATAACAACCCAAGTACATATATTTGTTTCATTATTACACTGACTGCACAATAGCTTTCCATAGCAGTGTACGTGTAGAGTTAAAAGTACACTCTACAATCTATTATCAGCGCGTTTCTTGATTTTCTTTGAAACGCATGTGGTTTGCATTTCGCGCTATCCTCGATGACGTATCAACTATCCTTTCAAAAATCTTAAAACTAGTAGCCCATCTTAGCAGACTGTGCCTACAAATGTTCAGTAGTACTTAATGCACAACCAGTTTAGGCTAAAATTGTTTCCAATAGCAAATTATGAATATCGTGAGTTTTTCCGAGAACAATATAAATTTCGTACCAACGCCATTCGCGATACAAATTGGTAAATCCATGTTAAAAATGGAGGAAATAGGAATAAATATGTAAACTACGATCACTGTACGGATTTCTGACGAGCTTATACAGCGTAGCTTTTGTTGTGGAAGAGTGTACGGTACAGAGGCAGTTGTAAATTGCGCGCCAAGATCTTTGAAATTGACCTGAAGACGACAAGGAAAATGGTATACAAAGGGGTTCCACGAATTTAACTAGTCCTTAATATGTAATTTCATCGAAGAAACATACGCATTTGCCATTAATCTAACGATAAATGGTAGATTTCGTTTTGCCTTTTGGCGCCAAAAGATAAGTCATTGTCCAATTCGGTTAGTGGATCGTTCACTGATTTGCACGCAGAGGTAATCTTACCATGTCGACAAAATCAGAGAGCTCATAACCAAGCTTTTTAATCCTGGCAGTGACTTTGTTCAGATTGATTTCCTCCTCTTTTCCATCTGAAAGAGAAAGACCAATTAAAGTAACATGTACATGAACAAGATGGCGGTCAATATCAGCGCAGTTCGCATAAGGAAAAACAAAAATCTTACTTCGTTTGAGGACGTAAGAGGAAGGCTTCTTGATTTTCTTCTCTTGCTTTGAGTTGTCGGCCATAGTGCAAAGAAAATTCTGTTGAAAAAGGTAACCAAAAAGCGAAATATCTACTGCACAATTCCAAACGAACTTGATCTGAAGGCGAAGTGAGGTAAGTGATTCAATTTTGGCGCCGAAAGAGGATTCAAGTTCCCCAGTTTTCCCGCGTATAATTAACATTAGCCAATCAGAGCCGCATGGAACGATCAATCGCCAAATACGGACAATCATGCGATCTACTTTCATTCCATTCTCTTTTGTTTTTCTTTTTGTTTAATCTTTTCTAGTATTTCGAATGTGAACTTTAAGACCTGAGTAATTTTGGAAATTAGCTCACTCCCTCTTGTATTTTTAATCATTACAAACTAAATCTTGTACGATTTGAGGTTTGTCCGATTAGTGCAACGACAATAAAAAAAATGAGATATGGATATCGACAGGCCTAATAATATACATGCAAAAATAATTAATTACTCAGTTCTGATTGGTTAAGATAGATGCAGTTTTCAGGTACTTTAATGCAGAAGAGGGTTGATTCATTGCAAAGAAGTAACAAACCAGATATTTTGATTGGTCAATAATTAAAGAAATTCACAGATAGCCAATCAAATACGAGCCTCGGATGTCGCTACATTTGGATACGCTGAAAATTTGCGGGCGAAACAATGGCTGGAGTTTTAAGTAGGGTTTCTTTCGCCACCGAAACAACGATACAGCAGCTGAAAAACAGCTCTAACAACGAAAGCGATGTAAAAAGCACTGCTTTTTGGTTGTCGGTTTGGAAAAATGTTTAGAGAAGGGAATTGCTAAGGAAATCGAAAGTACCACCCGACTCAGCTTAACACTTTGCTCAAGCGATTCTACGCCGAAATTAAAACCAAACATGATTAAACCTCGCAAACGACGATTCCATTTCAACGAAAGTGATTCGCACACAGACTGAACAATTCCTTGAACTGTTTAGCCGGACTTTGAACTTTTTTGCGCCTTAAAGATGTGAAAATATTATTGTCTATCGTTGTTTTGATCGTGTTGGGTTGTTTTGACCGAAAACACAATGTAACTTACAGAGATTGAATAAATTATTGTCGCATTTGATGCGCGCTTTGCTTCTGCACACTTATTATAACTATCTAGTATTTTGTCACGTATATTGCTAATACGTAATCACATGATTGTTCTCGTGATTTTTGGGATAAATAAGCACTTGAGAATTTTTTTCAAATACTACAAATTACACTCGCCCTACGGGCTCGTGCAATTTTGTTAGTCTTCGAAAAAATTAACTTGTGGTTATTTATTCCAAATTGCACTCGAAATCATGTGATTACCTATACTAATTTTTTTCATGTTTTTTTTTTCAGGCGCGCGAAGCGAGAATCGTTCTCTTCGCGTTTTTCCTCCCGCGGTCGCACCTGCGCTCATCTGAAAAAGATGAAAAAATTTGATAATAATAAAATAGAGCGCAAAAGATAAATTAAAATTATTGAAAACGGTGACCCGTGTTCTGCAAGCCAGAGGTAAAGTATGTAAATGAGAAGCCTATTAAATCAAGACATCACTGTTAACTGGTTTTTTTTATGTTCCGCCATCTGTAAACTTGTATGTTCCACCATCTGCAAACAGTGTCTTTACGCAAGTGCACGAAACAAGTGCACGATTTTGGGAAGTAACAAAAAGGTTAGGGAAAAACTGTTTTCGATTTCTGGAAAATCGGATAACAACACCCATAGTTGAAAAACTGGCCTTAAAATTCACGTGTAATTGCCTCGTGACCGAATAAACTTCAGCCGCATTATCCCTGACTTTGGTCCGATGAAAGTCTTCCTAAATAATTGATCAAGTGAAACATATTTTGATCATAAAATTACACCAGTGCTATACGGTCGACACCAAAAAGAGTAAATTATTTTTGGGCAACTTTTCCAAGAAGTTTCGCCCAGCGCACCCAAAAAATCTCTTACTGAAGTCGACTGAATTATGGCCAAGAAAGAGGCCCTCATTTGGCATGAAAATAAATTTAAATCTTTTTTCATGGACATTATCTAATCATTGAAGCGAACAACATGTCATGATCCTCCTCGAGCTTTGCTTAGCAAAAAACTGTTCTCTTCTCGGATCTTATAAGCTCTAACAATGTCCATAATCAATTAAGGAAGTAGGCATATCTACGCACCCAACAGAGGCTGATGTTTTTATAAAGTTCCCGAAATGCTTCTTTTCGTGGATATATGCAGAAATCAATCACAGGCCGCGTGCAGCCTAACTGTCGATAACAAAGTCGTACGTGTGGAGCTCCCCTGCAGAAAAATAATGCACGCAACTCGCCTACGATTTTTAAATGAGCTGGACTTCTAAATCGTTGTCTGTTTTTTGTTTATACTCTCATTCATTTTGTCCGGGAATATTGGAAGCTGTGATAATCAATCATACGACAGAACCCCAGCCCTTTGATTTCCATACCGGTTCGAAAGGCAGGAGCTTTTGTCTTGAGATTTACCACGCGGATTTTGACTCCCTTGAGTTTTCTGTTCTGCGAAGAAAAAAAATATAGTCGAGAGTTTTCGAGAATGATGTAGGAAAAAACACAGAGGTTTTTTTTTTTTATCGTTTTCCTGTTATCATGTTTAGGATATTTTGATCGGTTAAAAGTGCATATCAGTTCGATTTATATCTAAGGAGTCATGCAAAGCTGTATACAGATTCAGAGAAACTCCAACATAGACATCGGATTACTAATTGATGACCGGTTGGCGTTTTTCAATAACTAATGAAAAAAGATCATGCCTCTTAGCCTAGGCTTAAAAGGGAAAAATGTAATTGTAGAATAGAGGGGATAGGAAACAAACACGTAGATAGAGCCCAAGGTACTCTATCTAATTGCACTTTCTGAAAATTTTCGCCAATTAACTTACCAAAGCCATTTAATGTACAGAATATTTTGTTATCTTGCTTAAAGGCCAAAGGGAAGAAAGATGTTTGCATAGAAAACACCATTTATTCAAAAAACGAATATGGTAATATGTTTTGCTGCGCAACAACACTAATATTTACACGTTGAAACTTGAACGATATGAGCGACTCAGTGTTTCTTTCTTTGAAAGAGGCCGAATTTCCAATCATCAAAGAAAAAAATATTTCCATTGTGGCTGAAATTGGTACAAAGTTTCTCCCACTCGCTTAAAGACAAATTTGTCAGTTCTTTTTGGAGCTGATGACGTAGTAATGAGAAATGTCAGTAACCTAAACGATTTCAAGTGTTTTCCATTTTCTGTTTTTTCCTTAAAATTTGTGGTGTAATTCTCGCCCACGTAAATTTATGCAAATTTTTCAGTAAGCTGTGAAGTCGCAATTTCCTTCGGAGAGAATCACTAATTTGCTTTTAGCGAGGACTGCGCTTTGTAATGGAGCCATTTATGTTAAAAAGCAAACAATAGGCAAGCAGTAAGAAATGTGGGACTTCAGTAAAATGAAAAGGAAGATCGCGAAACTCTTATGAAGATCGCTGCGGTAATTTACCAAAAATGAGGAAACTCAATATTAAATTTCAGACTAACATTTTAAAATAATTTCTCATTTCGGCATAATTTTCACGTCAATCACAGATCTAGGCTAATATTTTCACTTGTTTTCCTTAGTGGCATTAAAAATTTGAGATTTTAGAGTTTCAGTCAGCTGGAAGGTCTGAACGAAAACTTGATCGATCTGAACATAGTCAAGTACTTTGCAGACAATAACCAAGTGTAACTCTATGGAGTATAAAAGTGATGCGTATTTGAATTCAATTGGAAGACAGCTCGTTCGTTTGTTACTCGGACAATTGAGCCCTATGCGAATTTGCGAAACTCGATCGCACTTAGTACCGACAACACCTGCTGTTTGAATTTTGTTTACCGAGCGAAGACTGTAAGACTAACATTTACGACATAATTTAGCATTTCTCCCCCGAGTACGAAAGGTTTAATTAAAATGTGGCTCATTTAGGAGGTGTCAGAGTTTACTGTTGAAATTAAACAATTAATGATATTTTCTCGTTCAGATGCACCTTGCGAAGTCAGAGTTTACGTTAAAAAACCTTTTAGGGTTACGGTTAATTGTTCAAATAAAATCTATCGAGCCAGATCTGTCACGATTGAGCGCTAACTATATTTTTCGTCGTTTTTGACGTAAAAGTGATCTTAATGGTTCAAGTGAACTCCATTTATTTAAGCGCTTTGAGTCAGTGGCTTGCAGCCCATTGGTGGATTTAACTCGCATCCGGCTGCCATCGACTGAAGAAAAACATTGAGACCAAAAATAGGCTCCCCTGCTAATTTATGCACTAAAAGTCTCAGTTATTGTAGTCGACGTCATTTTCAATGCCCCTTCCGTCAGTTGCTCTGTTTCCAGTCTCAAAACATCAATCATTAGCTGAAGCGCGCCATGGATAGGCAATTTCCTGCGATGTTTGCTGTTTAGATATCATTCCAAGTCGATACTCGACAGAAACACAGTGTAGCGGTAACAAGGTGTCGCTTTTGCACGAGTTTACAACTGTTTACAAACTTCAACGCTATTCTCGCGGTTCAAATTACCGTTGCTTGGAGGTGTCTTTATGGCTTTCGCGTTTGGAGATTCTTACTTGAAGCTTCCACCAATAAGCCAAGAAGGTTCCGTTGAAATCGACGGCGAAGACTCCAAGAGAAATGTGGGGATCGTCCGCGATAAACATGGCCTTGTGCGACTTCCTCCTATCGTGCGATTGGATTCACTTCGCTCCACATCAACCGCTCAAAGGTTTCGGAACGAAACGCCAACCGCAGTTTCAAGCGAAAAGACCGAAGTTGCGATGTCAAGATCACCAATGAAAATAACAGACAAACTGGGGAGCTTGAGACTCCAAGGACGTTCGAAAAAACTAAAAAAATACGACAACAAGAGCGAGGATGAAATGAAATTAATTATGGAAGCAGCTGTCAAGGAAACCAATGAAGACGAAACAAGTTTTTTCGACAGCGAAAATGTTTCACACGAAAAAGAGAGGGCAGGTTGCCAACGGTTAGGTTGTAGCTCCGCTTTGTTATCATTGACTGGCAATGGAGAACTTCTCCCTGCACACAAAGATTCAATCTTGTCCCGCCGGGGAAGCAGCACTTTTCAACCTACGAAGAAATTGACGAGATCGCGCAGGCTGGCAAAATCTTCGCCCGAGTTATCTAATAGAAAGAAAAATATGCGGCTGCTCGCCGACGGAAATATCAGCGAGCATTCGTTATCTTCTCTCGCAGCAGGTTCTATGCCGGTTGTCCGATCCGACCCCTCAAGCCGTCCACAGCTCGCGGTTCAGGACATCGACGGATCAAAGCTCTCTCAAGTACAGAATTATGCTAAGATTGAGGAAAAAGCAAAAGAGTACGGCGGAAAACGCAGAAATCACAGTAATCAACGGTGGAAGATTGATGTTGCAAATTTACCACAGAGCACCCCGAGTTCACCGGTTTGCAGTGAATCTGCTAACTCAGAGATCAAGCAAAAAGGTCGAAAGTCATTAAACGATATAACGGACGCGGAGCAGTTTGTTGACAGAAGAAGACCCTCATTGAAAAAGCAAAATCTAGTTTATGATGCCGATGTCGATGTATTGAAAATTGAAGGAAAGAGCTGCTCTCAGAGTGAGAGAAAATTGCAAAGAGGAGATGCTTTGACAGAATGCAATGTCGAAATGTTAGACCTACCGAGAAATGAGGAAAAGAGGCATTCATTGTACGACTTGCAACAAATATTAACCTTGCTGCAGAAAGAGGATTTAAAGCGACAGGCTTCCAACATAGCTTCATCGTCTCGAAATGCAAGCGCCACCTCTAATGCAAGCGGAAGGGAACCCAGTGAGTCCGTTTATGACTTAAGGGAGTTCTTGTTGATGGCGGCGGCCGAAGCTTCGAGCGCAGGGCAACTTAAAAAGACACAAACGAACAAATTAAGCGCCAATAACTCACAGACGAGTTCGTCGTCGCATCTCGCACCTCCTGGGAGAGAGAAAGACAGTAGAAAAGGCTCAGTTTAC
The DNA here is from genome assembly GCF_036669915.1 of Pocillopora verrucosa. Lineage (NCBI taxonomy): Eukaryota > Metazoa > Cnidaria > Anthozoa > Scleractinia > Pocilloporidae > Pocillopora > Pocillopora verrucosa. The sequence continues at coordinate 12,916,200 of NC_089325.1, forward strand.
GACTTAATGGAGTTTCTCACTCTTGGAAATAGCAGTGAAACGGGTTCTGGATCCACTAGTGAAAACTCGAGCCGTTCGACTTCACCGCGAATTTTATCATCACCGCATGCCAGCTCTAGCTCAAATAACTTGCTATCCGTCTCAGTTGCCAACAGTGGTGAGGAAAGCAGGAGAGCGTCTACCTACGACCTCATGGAGTTTCTATCTCTGCCGCGTTCTGGGGGTAATTCGCGCCCTGATTCAGGTCCTAGCAGCCCAGCTCTTCACGAGGAAGGCTCTAGCGCAGCAGAAAGCAAAATGAGCGATTCAGGTACCGAAAAGGTTAAAGAGAAACGAAGTCTATCTATGTACGATCTGGAAGAATTCCTGTCTATGACATCTGATATACCACCGCTTGTGCGAGTCACACCTTGGGAAGAAGAGCAAAAAACAAATAGTAGCGAAACTATTTCGGATTCTGAAGAAGGTGCCAAAAGAGATTTGCAACAGCCGAGAGGGTCAGTGTATGACCTAAGTGAAATCCTGAGCGTGTTACAACAGGAAAATGAGAAAAGGCATGAATCTGCGTCTAATTTACGCCAGATGCTGTTTCATTTTCAACGTGAGGCCGAAAAAACTGGTCAATCTTCACTTACGCAATCAACTAATTTACCCGCCAAATGTACTGTCGGTTCCTCTCCCGTAACTCCAACTATAGAGAACAGTGGCTACTCGACCGGTAGTGATCAAGCAGCATCAACAGACGCACCCAAAAATATGGATGTAACTGAGAACAGTCGGCACATGTCTGTGTATGATCTTAGAGAGTTCCTTTCACTTTATGCCGCTCAACAAAACCCGTCGGCAACTCATCAGCAACAGCTTTCATCGGCAGTTTCGTTGAGGCGAAAATTTTCCGGAGTTTCGCAAAGCGGTGTGAGTATACTCGTCACTGACGAATCCAACAGAAGCATCGACAGCGAATTTTACGAAGATGTTTTTCTTCCAGTACCAAGTACAGAACCTAGCGGTGCGTCTGATCCATCGCGTAAAAGAAGCTCTATTTACGATCTCCGCGAGTTCTTGAGCATTTTAAATGCAGACGAATCTCCCTTGAGAAGACGATTATCTAGTGTGTCATCTGCATCGTCTAAATCCAGCGAAAGTGAATCAGAATCAAATTCTGCCAAAACTACTGGCCCGTTAAAACCAGCCGGTCCGAGTCATGGCAGGGGAAATTCCTCGAGAACACAACTGTTCCCACGCCAGGATTCCGGCGGGAGCCTTTCTCTATATGACCTTGGCGAGTTTCTCTCGCTTTTGAACACAGAAGAATCTCCATTGCGAAGAAGGCTTTCGAGCGTCAACGATAAGATCTCTGCGCAAGGTGAAGAGGGAGCGCGCACGCCGGTTCTTTCCAGAAGCGATTCCGAAAAGGGTCTTTACAGCTTAGAAGAAATATTAACTGTTATGAATGAGCTTGAGCAAAGGAATAGTAGCGAGAACATGAGTGGAGACATTGAAGGCAATGTTGGAGAAGAAATCAGTATTCAAGTTCCGACTTTACCGCCAACAGCTGATACAACAAACACGCAATCCCTCCCAACGAGAAAGCTTTTGCAGCCTCAAAGGTCACTAAAAAGTGTCCCCGAGACTTCTGAAGTGAAAAACACTCATTTAAATTCGTTATAGAATTTCTCTGCAAGTTTGAAACACTTATACTGATGAAGGCAAAAGTAAATTCTCTCTTTACTTCTCCTCCTCTGTTTTGCATATGTGAGGCTAAATTTCTCAGGCCAGTGAGATTAGTAGCGACTCCGCCATTTCACGACGGGAGGTTTTTGTACATAACAAAATTTATTTCTACATAAAGTTGACTTTTTCTGTGTGTTCCTTTGCGTGGTACCGAGTATGTTTTAATATCTGTAACTAATAGAAAGATTTGTTGGTTTTAAACAGTCAATGCGCCCATTGAATTATGTTCTGAGCGGTAATTTCAGCTGTCAACGAGCTTTAAGGGTGGCAAATTTACATATATGAACACTTTTAAAGCAAATTTGTTCTGTAGATTAATGGCTATTTGTTCACGGAACTGAAAGAGCACTTAAGAACACTGAGAAAGACCAACAATAGTGAGATAACAGTAAAAGTGCGTGAATCATTTCTTAAAGCTCTTAAAATCGCGTTTAAAACGCGTTTTACCGCTTCCGTTTTTCGCTAAGCATTAGACGGGCAGCTATTTAATTCCTGTAACGTCCTTTTCTTAACAAAAAAAAATTCAATTGAAACCTCAGAGATTTTAGTCTCGTTAGTAATAATTTATCTCAAAAACTAGTGCCTTTCTTCGAAGCAATTAACGCCAAGCGGGACTCAAACGTGCAACTGAATCAAATTAAATATTTGCCGCGCTGAATATGTGGCAATAGTTGGATTTAAGTTTCGAGCAGAAAGGTGCAATCGTTTCCTTTCAAATGCTATTTTCGGACTCAAACTTCACCTGCTTTCGAACTATTAAATTCCTAATTCCTTTGCTAAAAATATAAACAAAGCAAGGCATTTTTAGTATAGACCTTTTAACTCAAACGAGTTAGTTTTATTTCAGCTGGTGAAATATTTGACCTGGAAATTTACCTTTCAGAGGGCTAGGGCTAACTCTAGGTCGAAGGCTTAAGTTCAAAGTTAGATCACCAGTGAGCATCCATTTTGAGAAAGCGCGTTTAATGTATCTTTGGAGGCTTTCTGTTTTGAAATTCACAGGTTCTTTACCTGATATCGCGTTTAATATTTGTTTTTGCAAGAGTCTCCTTTTGCGAATTAAATGATTTTCTCTTGTTTGGCTGGGGCAAACGTTTGCGGTTCTGAATGATCGTGATTTAAATTTCTGATGGGTGGTATATTTTCATTTGTAGTGGGAACATGAAGCGGTGGAATTAATGTTAAGAAATGCATTTATAAGTACGTACACAAACCAAGAAAACCCTCTTGTTGTGATTAACAACTTTTTTTACGGTATTCTTTTCCGCTAAATCTGGAAAATTGCTCCATGAAACTTCTTTGGCCACTAACCTGCTAACAGAGTAATATTAGGTTATTCGCTGAAGCCGATAAAATTTGAATGTAACGTGTTACAACATCATAAAAATAAAATAAAAATTTAATTTGAACGTTCGGCCTAATTTTTGTTTGTAATAAGTTCGGTTTCTAACCTTTTTTTCAGATTTGCTACCTCTAAATTTTCTCGAATTCGGGACTAATGGCGAATTATATATTTTTTCGTTCTAATCTGCGCAAGAAATGATCTTTAGGGCTTTCGCGCGAATTCTCGTTCTTTTCAGTTTTTCAACGAACATGGCTTGTCATTGGACACATAATGCATTGATTCTTGCCAGCTTTTAGTTCAGATGGTTCGACGCTCAGTGCATAAATATAAGCTAAGTTGCTATAGCGATTGTTTTTTTTTTTATTGCTTTTTATGTCAAAATACACGTCATAAACTCTTTTAAGCCAAATATAAGCTCTTAATCTTCGCTCTTAAGTATTTCGGAAAGAAACCTCTTCATTACTCTCAAGACGGCGATAACTTGAACGCGAATATACGTCGTGCAGGCGGAGACACTTTTGACAACAAACAACTGATATTTAGGAAGAATTACTAAGCCCACCGAAATAACTGAGAAATATTTTTGAAATTGAATTTTTTACAAAAGAAAGTAAAATTAGGATGACAACGCACGGATCAAGACTAATTCATGAGACCAGAGGCAATTTTTTTCGTTAGATCAAAGTAACAAAGCGATTAAAATCGTTCTCAATTTTTAATGATAAATATAGCTGTGAGCTGAGCTTTTGTATTCAGTGCATTGTTAAATGCAGTTCGCACTTGAAATGTATTGTAGGCGGAGCGTATCGCTTGATCTTTCCGATCAATCTATGTTTTGTTTTATAGAAACAGGTGATTTGTCTACTATTAGCAAGGTTGCACTGAATTTCCTGTTGTATTGGTGTCTGTGTATATTGCCTAATATATAGATTTAGGCAAGCCTAAAAGCGGAGTTCGCATTTTTTTTCTCGCACGTCTCTTCAACAAAACTAAAGCCCCTACTATGGATAAAGTGCTTGATAATATTAATGGATTTTCATTCGCAACTTCTCCGTGTCCGTGTAGAGGACTGATTTTAAGATAGTGCCGGTGGTACAGTTGGCCGTGCATGCTAAAAGTAGCACCTTGTACGGTCGGTCGTACGGTCGTACGGTCGTATATCCAAATTTTTTCTGCTTGATGGGTTATTACTATTATGTATAATTATGGGGCTACGCTCTGCGAGCTCCGCCATAATTAAGCTTGTGCAGATTGGTATTTACGCTTGTGCCGCCCATCTGAATATCTTAAAAATCACACTAAAACTACTGCGAAGGTTGTTCTATTTATGTATTTATCACTTATCTTAAATTTTTCCCAATTTACGCCATGAAGCCTTTAAATGTGTAGATAACAGTAAGTGATCATTGCCTTTGCCACGTAATGCCAAGAATTTTGCGCTTATTGTATGCCTATCAAACTGAAAATTATAATTTTCTTCTTTTTAATTGAGAAAAAGTGACCTTTTTAAAGTTATTTGTAAGGTTATTAGGAGGAAGTTGATTTCGGCCACTTTTCAGTTGACGGGTTAATGAAGAGGAAATAAATGCCATTTTTGAAGACTGTTATTTCATAAGGAGTATTACTGTAAGGCATGAGAAAAAGAGCACTGCTGAAAGGTTTGACCAATTGAAAATAATAAAAAAAAAAATGGTCGATAACATGTCACGATCGGTGTGTGTTTTTCTTACTTTCATCTATTGATCACTCGCTCATCCAGTGTGGCCTGAAAATGTCGGCTGCGCACTGTGGAACACTGGGAGGGAGGGTTGTTCAGCGGTTAGCTTCTCCAACTTCAGCGCCTCAAAAAGCCTGGGTTAAAGCCTGATTCAAAATGGCGGCTCAGATACACGGATCGAGAAAATTCTACGATATTCCTAGAGAAGAGTTATCAAATTTGCGACATAGATCTCAACGAAAGAAGAAAGAAAACAACGAGAAACTTTTAAGATACATTGAAGAAAATTGTATTGGAAAAGATTTGACGTTTTCTGGACCATACGGGCGAAGAAATGGTGTGTATGTCGTTCGTACTAATTTGTAAATTTCTAATGTAACTTGGATTCGAGATTGCTCTATTAGTTCCTGAGACAAGATTTATTTTTTTTTATCATCTACAGTGACTTATTGTGACTACACAGCATCGGGAAGGTATGATATTGTGCACTAATGAGTATGCAGCACTAATCAGTATGCGCGCAAGAACACGCATCTGAAAACACTCAGATAATGATCATTTTCCATCTAGAAGGCATGGTATTACGCACAGTATATGTCATGCTGCATCATAAACCCAGAGCTCTCAATTTGTCTCGCTGCCAAGGAGTGAGATTTTTGACCGCATAGGCAGTGATTTTGACGGCGTCGACATCACCCATCTGGTGGCGGTGGTGGTGGGGGATATGGAGGCATACTCCTTCAGTCGCTTTGTACCCTGGTTTAAGTTGGTTCGTACCCAAACTACTTGTTGATTCGACCCACCCCAGTATTCATTTCTACAATAGTCCTCATGCGCGTGATGATTCTTACTTATGATAAGTTAGTAGAGTCAAGAGTAAAACACAAGCAGAATTCTGTTATTTACACTTGTGACCTTCTTAAAAAAAAACAATAAATGATTGCCTAGTTCAAGGTTCATTTGTAGTGTGTTATTTTAAATAGTAAAATTGCCGCACAGCCCTGTACTACATTATGCATTCAGTTCTTGGATAGAGAAAACAATGACCAGAACAATAATATTTGTCATTGGGAAAACAGATTTGTTTTACAATAGTATGGGGCTGTGTGGAAATTTTTCCTTTTAAATACTAACAACAGTCTCAAGATATTCTTTATCCTGTAATTTTCTTAACAATAACAGCTAGTGGAAATGTAAATTTTTTCTCCCTTTGTTAATAATTGATAATAATTTGTTTATTCTCATTTATTCATTATAAGAATATTATTCTTACTTTAGACATAGTTAACATGGAAAACATTTTTTGTTGGCTCAGATACAAAACAACTCAACTGACTGGGTACAAATCAACCAAGCTGAACACAAAATGACAGGGTAGGAAGGATCATGGTTAAGGAGCAACTGATGACCATTCTGTCCTGTTTTAGGTCCCTGACATTCATTGAGGATTATATCAGAGAGCAGGTCTTGCCCCATTATGGTAACACACACACAACGACCACTGTGACCTCATTACAAACAACTTTGTATCGTCATGAAGCAAGGTAAATGGCAATTTTGAATTGAGGAGTGATTTTCAGTTGAGTCTCTTGAAAGTGATTGAGGATTGCATTAGTTTTGTTTCACTTTCCTGTGTGATAATTTGTCAAGAATACTTGTGCTGTTCTCTCAACCCTCTGACCTCTGATAAGAGTGACAAGCATTTAAATTCTCCTTACAATAATGGAATCAATATCAGTATCTGGGCAACTGCCCACCTACCCCTCCCCTAACCCTTCAGTAGTCAATTGATAACAAGTTAGGGTTAATGTTGGGTTAGGGGAGGGGTAGGTAGGCAGTTGCCCAGATACTGATATTGACCCCAATATTGTCCCAAAATCAAAAGTTAAAGTCTCGGAAAATAAAGGAAACCATAACTAACAAGAGAAGCTCTTGATTTGTAAATAGAACAAGAGAGATGGTAAGTTTTTAGCTTGGTAAAGAAATAGAGAAGGATGTTTTCTGTCTTGTTGTGAGCGTGGGACAAAGAAACTCTTGATTGTTATACAAATTCTCCTTGTCAGTGCCTTAACCCTGTAACCCCCAGAAGTGATAAACATGTAACTTCTCCCTATAGTATCTACATATTATTCAGCAAACAGGTAATGAGAATACTCAAACTCATTAGATACAAGATATTACCTTGATTGAACACCAACTTCTCATAACTAATTTGCAAGGAAATGTGTAGCAGCTATAGGGGAGAATTAACAATCGAATCTTGGGAGTTAAAGGGTTAAGAAATGTCTAGAAAACAGTATGGGGAATGTGCATACTGATGTAAGGGTGTAAAGAGTTACAACTAAAACCAATTGCGACTTGGTTATCTTTTTGTTTTGTTGGTTTTGTTTGTCTTTTCCCTCAAATACTTTCATTTTTCTGTTGGATTTTGATTAAATTTCTTAAATTTGAATAATTTGAAATCTAGATTATTTAATTGTCACATTGTTATTATTTCATTGTTAGGGATATTATCAGGAATGCTGTGAATGCCAGTGAGAATGATTCTGTTGTGTTTGTTGGGAGTGGTGCAACAGCAGCTGTTCACAAGTTGATCCATGCTTTAGACTTCAAACAACCCCCAGTGAGTTGTTACTAAATGTGTTTAATTTCATCAAAGATTGGATGCTCTTATCTAACTTAGTGAATTTTTCTTGGACATAAGGCATAAGAGATTTTATGACATTTAAAGTAAAACCTGTCTTGTCAATAAGTTTTCGTTTCCACATTTAACCTCTTAACTCCCAAGATCTGATTGTTAATTCCCTCATCTAGCTGCTGCTCATTATTTTCCATGTTAATCAAAACTATTACAAAATTCTCAAACTTGATTGGTTATCACTAGCCTGGTTTGAGCACTAATAGTACAGTGTATGTGTCATGCTTATAATTGGACAGTGTAATAGGACAGTTGAAGAGACAGTTATCTGACATCATATATGTAAGTGGACAGAACACATCATGAGCACGCACTTTGGTCTTGCATTTCGCCAAATTAACTGTGGATTTTTTTATGAAAACGTACAACCCATGTCTAGTTTCTTTCTCAAATTTTGTCATAGTTTTGATTAATTGGAAACAGTACTTCGTGTTGTCCAATTCTGTCTGTAATCATACTCATGATTAACAAATTGGACTCCCACTTTGCAGTTGTCTGATTTTGTGAATCACTCATGATTACAGACCAAATTGGACTCCACTCGATCCTGTTACCATGATTATAAATTACTTAAGAGAATTTGGTGTTGAATCAAGATAGCAACTTGTACCAGCTAAGTTTCAGAATATGGTCATTACCTGTTTACTGGATAATTTAGAGATTTCTTAAGGAATGACTTCTTGGAACCTAAGGGTTAACTGAAAAAAAATGCTGTTAATGTGAAATAAGAGGCTGAAGGGGGAAACATTCTTCTCAAATATTTTTCTTTTTTCAGATAGTCTTTGTTGGACCATTTGAGCATCATTCAAATCTCCTTCCATGGAAAGAAGTAGGAGCTGAGGTGAGAAGGAGTGTCACAGAAATTCAAACTTTCACTTGTAACTAGGGAGATGTACAATAGACTGATAGTACAATAACTAGGCATTTAACTCCTAAGATCTGATTATTAATTCTCCCTTCTTGCTGTTACACATTTTCTTGTAAATCAGTTTTGAGAATTTTGCTGATAGATTGCAACAACTTCTTCCTGATAAGTTTAAGTACTGGTATCCTCATTACCTGTTTGCTTGATGATGTTTGTATGTTATAGGAAGAAGTTACTTGTTAATCACTTGTGTGAAAGAAAAGGTTAAGGATAGTTACCCAATCATGAGTACTCTGGACTCTGGTTCCAGTGGTTTGGGTTGAACCTTAAAGTTTAGAGAAGCTACAGTCTCTTCTCAGAAGAGCCCCTCTCCTGTTAGGTTTTAAAAACCTTATACACCTGTGGCAGTGTTGATAACTGCAAATTGTGTGTATACTTAAAGGAATAATTATTTTCCTAACAATAACTGTTTATTAAGTTTGTTGATACCTCTATTTTTGGTCAAGAAATTTGTAAATTCCTAAGGGCATGATTTCATAAAATCTGTTCAATATTTGATTGCAAGGTTGTGTGGATACATCAGAACTCAGAAGGCTTAGTTGATCTGTCAGACTTGGAATTCAAACTTAAGGTATGTGGTAACATAAGCTTAAAGAAAATGTAATTTAGCTATTTTTATTAGAAAGAATGTCTCTGGAAACTCAGTTTTTATGACTGATGGATGATTGTGTTTTGACATTTTTTTTTATGGTTTTACCTTTTTCTGAAACTAGAATTAAGTAGCTCCAAGGGAAACGCTGAATAATGTTTTCTCTGCTTAGTTGTTTGGTTGGATATATATCTTTTAAATTTGTTTCAAGGCAGTATAAATTAGAACTACCTAACTTCATTTTAACTTGTAGATTGTATTCCAAATTTTTTTTTTGTAAACATGTGTTTTTATGTCATTGCCAAATCAATCTTTTTTGTCTTTCTGTTTAGGTTCACTCTTCCAAAAGCAGGCAGTTGATTGGTTGTTTCTCAGCAGCCTCTAATGTGACAGGAATTCTAACAGACACTAATGCTGTAACTGCCTCTCTGCACAGACATGGTGCACTGGCCTTTTGGGATTATGCTACAGCAGGTAATTACTTATGAAAGATGTTGTGTGCAGTTAATCAGTGACTGCTCACAAATGCCTCATGAATCTTGCAGCCTAAAACATCCTGGCTGAGCTGACTAGTCTTTTGGCATCTGATATACAACATTTACATTCCATATGCATGCTGGTGACAAATTCCATTCAGTTGGTCACAATGCCCATCATTACTACAGACACTGATGCATGATCAGACTTAAAATGATTGACAACCACATTTCAAGACAGGTGTTTCTTTATCTTGTCACAAACATGGGACAAAGAAAAAATTATTGCATTCCCATGAGGAATCCAATTGCAGACCTTGGGATTCTGCCCTCCAATGCTCACTACTGAGTCATAGAACCTCTTTGGTGAGTTAAAGCAGCTGCAGACCATTTCAGGTGGAATGAATTCAGGTGGCATGAATCCAGTATATTAATAGGATCAATACTGTTCAAAGGCTAGAATTTACCATCACTTTTTTTACAAGCTTATTTTGTATTTTGTGTTTTGCTTTACAGGTCCCTATGCTGAAATCAACATGAATCCTTTGGTAACCAGGTAATGCAAGAGCGAATTTGTTTCTATGTACTGTTTTATGTCCCTTTTGAGTCACCAGTCTTTTGGCCAATGATCAATCACATAAGCAGATTAGCCTTAAGTGATAAATGCTGGTAGGAGATTTGTGGTAGCAGATAAAAAATTAATTTTTTTCTTTCAATCTTATGGTGACATTCATTGGTTTGTACTAAACTTTACAATTTGAGAATTGCAATGGTACCTGAATGAACTATTTATTTTCTGAAGCTATCAGCTATGCTAGTAAAAAGTCAGTAATCATCATTTATTTGTACCAACTCAGCAGTTGGCTAGGATAATCAATTTTTAACTGAAAAAGGTTATGTTCTACTATCTGCCCTCAAGCATTCTTAAACCATGCTTCATATAATTTCCTGTCCAACAACTTTTATTTCATGTAGTGATGACCAAGGACTTGTCTACAAGGATGCAATTTTCATTTCAGTGCACAAATTTGTGGGTGGTGTAGAGAGTCCAGGTGAGGATTGATTTGGCTTAACCCTTAAACTCCCAGAAACGATTAACAAGTAACTTCTCCTTAAAACATCCATTCACTATCTAGCAAACAGGTAATGAGAATATTCAAATGCATCAGGTAGAAGTTGTTTTCTTGATCTAACACCAAATTCTCATAACTAATTCACAAAGAAATGTGCAGCAGCTAGAGGGGATAATTATCAATCAGATCTTGGGAGTTAAAGGGCTAAATTTGTAAACTGAAACATCATTACAAGGAATATGACAGATTTTTAAACCAGTATGTCAACAGTCTACAAGTTATGTGCAGTTTCTCCACAGGCAGACCACACGTGTTTATGGTCAATAATTGTTGTCAGTAGATGAACAGAATCTAGGAGGGTTGTGAATAAAGCTCTGAAAATTGCATAATTATCCTTCTTACAACTTGGTCTGAATATCTCAATGAAGCTACATGAAATGTTAATTGATGCATCTGTGGAATTTTTTTCACCTTCATGGGCTATTTAAAGCATCTACTACTAGCAAAACTACTTTTGACTGAAAAAAAAGTAATTTTGTGACAAAAAAATTCCATAGTCTCATGCCAACAGTTATTAATCACAAACCCATAGTGTGATCTGTCTGTAGTTTCTCACCTGATTTCTTGTGCTTATTATTCACAGGTATCCTTGTGGCAAAAAAGAATTTGTTTGTGAATCCTGTCCCGTCAGGTTGTGGAGGTGGCTCTGTGTTTTTTGTAAGTGCAAAAAGTTTCTAGTAAAAATCAGTGTCTGGGCAACTGTGTCCCTACCCCTCCCCTAACCCATCTTTAACTCTAACTTGTTATTAGTTGACTTTTGTTGCATTAGGGGAGGGGTAGGTGGGTTAGTTGCTCAGATACTGGCACTGATCCCAAATTTTATCCGGTTCGAGAAAAAAATTGATCCTTAATAAAGCTGACGTGTGGTTAAAAAGCAGAAAAGAACCATTCTTTGCATATTCTGAAAATGCTAGCTAATTTTGTCCCCCCTAAAAATGATTCTAATTAAAAATAATTAACATGAATCACGCTTTATATTGAGGATAGAAACCTCACTAAACTTTTCATCGCTCACAACATATGGCCTCTGGTAGGTCAGTCAACCGTGTCTATCAGGGATTCGAACTCTGTCAAAGCTTGAATTCTTTCCAAGCGTGAAATACGATTACACAATATGTGGGAGGATCATTTGTTTACAAGGTCAAAATATTATGTAATTAATTTGTTTATGACGTTTTTCCCCCACTAAACTAGTATGTTGTTGTCTCTTCGAAGTTTGTGGTGGTTGTTGTTTTTTTTAATTTGCATCAGAATTATGAACAATTCAACGTATAGCGACCAAGCGTTTTTACCGCTTGTATTGTATGTTTAGGTTACAGAGAACAGCCACAGATACCTGAAAGAGATTGAGACGAGAGAAGAAGCTGGCACTCCAGCCATTGTAGGTTCCGTGCGAGCCGGTCTTGCCTTTCAACTGAAACAGGTACAAAAGTGCCAATTAGATGCTAACGAAGTACTCCTTTAAGTCGACAATCCCTTCTACAAATGCTGTAATCTAATGCCGCTCACCATAAGTCGCATATGGTCGGCCAGGCCTGTTCATTCAAAGCGAGATAAATTGACTCTCAAAGGTAGATGACTATCTCGACTCAAAACTCAGTCCTAGATTCTCGAAAGTGTTGAGAATCGAGAGTGGAGTTTCGAGTTTCGATTTTCAAGTTCCGCTTATCTAGTATCTAGTTTCGAAACACTCAAGTAATTATTCGAGAGCACGATTTAGTCCTCGAAAGTGAAATAATTACTCGAGAGCACGATTTAATCTTCGAAAGTGAAATAATGGCGATGGGCAATCATGAACAGTTGCCGACTGTCAGGTCCGTGTGTAAAAGAAACCATGAGTGGGATCACTGTATTTCACCATACGGATCAAGCCTAAGCCGTAAATTAAGTTTTTTATTATTTCCTCTCTCACATCTCTTTTTTTTAACTCACCTTTCCATGCACACGCACACGCATCACGTACCACGCATCACGCACCACGCATCACGCATTGTAAGTGCACTAAACTATGACAGTCTGATTATTTATACTTGAATAATATATAGATTTAGGAAAGCCTAAAAGCGGAGCTCGCATTTTTTTTCCCCGCACGTCTCTTCAACAAAACTAAAGCCCCTACTATGGATAAAGTGCGTGATAATATTAATGGATTTTCATTCGCAACTTCTCTGTGTCCGTGTAGAGGACTGATTATAAGATAGTGCCTGAGGTACAGTTGACTGCGCATGCTAAAAGTAGCACCTTGTACGGTCGGTCGTACAGTCGTACGGTCGTACATCCAGATTTTTTTCGGCTTGATGGGTTACTACTATTTTGTATTATTATGGGGCTACGCTCTGCGAGCTCTGCTATCAGTTCCATCTTTCTTGTCCAATGAAAATCTGTTCTGAAATTTGCTCTTGCATTTGGTTTTCAAGATCTATTTACAAACTAGTCAATTGTTTCTACATTCTTTAAACACTAACTGGTTCACGTTTGACTGTCTCATGTCTCCGTTAGGACATCGGTTCAGAGAGCATTATGGGCATCGAGGAAGATTTATGCAGGTTCGTCATTCAGTATTGAAGTAGCTACAGAAGAATTATTTAATTAAAATAAATGTCAAAATTTGCACTCATTACTAGGAAATACAAAAAGCTCTGAATCCCAACTTTTCTCTCTCTCAGAGAAAAGTACATGTAAAATATTTTAGAAATTTAAAAAGGAATGAAGCTTATTTATGCTTTTACCCGAATAGGAGAGCACTGGCCATCTGGAGTAACAACAGAAATATTGTTCTTCTGGGGAACACATCAGTCCCTCGACTTCCCATTTTCTCATTCCTCATCAAGGATCCATATTCTGGAGTGTTCTTACATCACAACTACGTGTGTGCCCTACTCAATGACGTGTTTGGAATACAGGCCCGTGGAGGCTGTGCTTGTGCGGGCCCTTATGCACAGGTGCCCGCTGTTTTTTAACTTGAAATAAATTATGACGACCAACAGTGAGCTTCGCTTTTCTACATATTTGCTCTGAAAGATGCCACATTTTGCCTTTGCTAAAACTAATGACAGTAACTCAAAAGTGAGCTTTTCTCTAAATGATTCTTGTCTCGAAAGTAGGTAAGTTAAGTCAGTGCTCAAATGGCCCGTCCAGCCCGAGCTTATACCAGTTTCCATAGCATGAAACACCGGACATCGGACAGGACCGGGTAGGAATCTTTAGCACTATTACTTCTCTCTCTTGGGATGCTTGTCTATGGTAAGGTTACCCTCCAGCCAATTCATCAGGTTTCTCGTGATTCTTATCTAATAGACTCACGACTTGAACTTCGAGTAATGGGGTTAGCCCATAAAAAAATTAATTTAATGCTCATGTGTTGATCTTTTTTAAAGAATCTTTTAGGTATAGATGAGAAACTTGCAAAAGAGATTGAAGACCTTCTTTTGGAAGACAGGTGTGCTGTTGTATTAATATGATCCTTAACTCAGTACTAATACCAGTTGAAAACATATGGGAAGTTGGCAGGGTTCGACTCACTTATTTTCAAAAGCACTGTATTTTCGAAACTATTATGTGTCCAAAATGATTAACTATAACAATGATAATAGTAATCGAAATATTTATCCAGGATAACCCTTCAATACAAAGTACCATTACCTACGGGGTCCCGCTGATTAATAATTCAAACTAAGAAATAAAAAATTATTGAAATATGTATAAGATAGTACCTACTAAAACAAAAATACACCAAGTTAAAAACTGTTAAACCTACAATAGGAATTACGTGTAATAATCGTCCAGGGTTTTTCTAAAGAAAACTCTAGAATTAACGTTCCTTAAACTTAAAGGCAGTGAAATAAAAATCGAGGCACCCAAAAAATAAAAATTGCGGCGGGCAGAATCCATTTTTTTCTGTCACTCTTTTTTCTTCGTCAATAGTCGTTTGGACAGAGTTCACCTTCGAAGATACCACGAATACTCCGAACGTGAAATTTTAAGGTTAGTTTTTATTCCCTGTTTGTTTTTCTTTTGTAATAGAAACTACGAGCTTTAAACGTCACTGTTTATCAGTATTACGCGTCATGCTTGAAATGGCCCATGTGATAGGGCAGTTTACCAGTCATGCCCGTGGAACTGAACTATGTTATGGAGTTGTCAGGCGTTCACGTGAAATTAAAGGTTACTCAAACGTCGCTTTGAAATTTTTGAACCAAATGAAATTATCCATCATGTTCTCTTGGATCAACAAAGGAGCAACGAGACAATGGAAACTTCAATACAACTTGACATATAACCTCACCACCTTATGAATTTTTTCTCACTTTTTTTAGGCCAGGTTTTGTTCGTCTCAATTTGCCGTATTTTATGTCGCACGATGCCGTTGAATTTGTTCTCAAAGCGGTGGAGATGGTGGCCGAACACGGCTGGACGCTTCTTCCGCAGGTAACGGGCCTCATCAGTTATAACAGTTTTTATTAGTGCGTGTCGGAAAGCCAAAACCAAATTGATTACAACGGCCGAACACAACAAAGGTTTTAACCATCGACAGCCAATGAGTGCCCGGAGTAAAAACGGGCAAATTACTTGAAGCGCGGGAAAATGCAAGTGACAAGTGTGCGAATGGTTTAAGTTTTGCATCTGATTGGTCGAGAGGGTGGCGTGAGTTTGAAAACCATGCGTGACTTGGTAATCCCCGTTTACCCGCGCTTTAGACAATTCACCTGTTTTTGTATCTCTTTCAAAGTTCCCTTAATTACATTTCGTGCTCGCCCAATCAGAAATAACATTCTTGTTATACGTAGTGATGTGTTGTATTAAAGTAAAGCGCTTGTCTGTCTCTCTCCTATGCTTAGTATATGTTCAACCCTGAGACGGGAGAATGGAAACACAGGAAACATCAGGTGACTCCCTTATGAAGATATTTGTTTGTTTTTTTTGTTTGCTTGCTCACTTGTAGCTTTTTGCTCTGACGTAGGATGAAAGGTGAGAAATCCCACCTTGTTAGTTTGTTTCCTTTTTTTAAAGGTATCTCTCAAAGGGAGGACTGATAATTTGGCTTAATATTTTTAACTATTTTATTGGTCTACGTACGGTTGATATGCACATGTCACATCGCGCGTAACACGTGCATACATTTCTTGTGCATGCGTGTTAGTGTGGTCTTATTGGTTAAGTTATAGATCTGTAACAGCTTAGCCAATGGATAACAGGGTTCATGAGACCTCCCCTTCCCTGCGTCAAAAAAGTGCTTTCCGACCCTCCCCCTGTATAATACTAGTGCGGTGCACGTGCAAGACCTGCTGTGTACCTGATGGTTCGTTGTGATTTCCACTGTGAATATAATGGTAGTACTGTAGTTCACCTGTTAACAGTGCTCTTCAAAAATATTACAGGTGTTCCGCGACCGGAAGTGGCTTGGGTCAATCTCTTATTCAGAAGGTCACATGACTTACCCATCTTCCTCGCTGATCGGGAAAGAGCCTCCATGTTCTTATTCGGTAATACTAAAGAGCTTTTAGTTAGCAATACGTGTGTTCGTTTCTCCTTGTTGCCAATTTTCTCAGTAAGTCACTTGAATGATGCGCACGTATTCTGTTTTGCGGTTGATTTTCCACATTTTGGCCAATTTGACTTACATTATTGACAAAACTAAGTTAACAGAACCCATTTCGACTGTAAACTGTCTATAGCGCGGGGAGACCTTGTAACTAAGTCGCGGTGGGTTTTATTAGCATTGCATCTGATTGGCGTAGGGAATAACACCAGTTTTCTTAGGGCAGACTAAAGCAAAATCAATGCAATCATGTATCGTTGTATATTCTTAATTGAAATTGACCAAGGACTTCAGGAGCGATCCATTACAGCAGCTAGGCAAATTCCAGAATCGATATCGTAACCGGGAAAGATGATTGTTCATGTGGTTTGTTCTAATACGTGAACGTGTACTTTCTCTACTCCTGTGTAGGAATGTCTCTCGCAAGCTGAAGAAATATTCCGTAAAGCAACCACGGACAGGGTACTGTCAATAAATTGTTTCCTTTTTAGTTTACTCTTCATTGTGACATCATTGTGAACGAAGATTAACACAACCTTTTGTTGAAGAAACATTTTAATTTCAGTTTTCGATGCAGTGGCCAAACCAGTCCAGTAGGTGAAGCTGTAATCGCGTTTTTCATACCTGAACCCTTTCACTCCTGAGATCTCATTAGTAATTCTCCACACTGTCTTCCATAAAATTCTTATGATTCGGAGAACTTGGTTATGGATCAACTCATTAACTTCCAAATTTTCATGTTTCTTTAATCCCATCACTCGTCTGTTTAATATTATAGGGATGAAATCTGTCTTAGTCACTCATGGGAGTTCAAGGGTTAAAGAAAATTGACCTTTTAACTCATAAGGCCTCAATAGTAATTCTCCTTACTGTCTGCCAGGTCATCTGTATGATTTCAGCTTTGAGAATGTGGTGTCGAATCAAACTGTATCTTTTGTTCCAATTTTTTCTTTTTCTCATCACCTTTCTGCTTGAAAGTGTATTTACACAGTAAGTAGAAAATATTCATTGATCATTTTCTTTTCAGCTTATTAATAGTGTTGGCGATCAGACATTACTGTTCGGTGAAGAAGGTGAAAGATACCGCTGGTTTCTACTCCCCAGTGAAGCGGCGCAGCTGTTGGGTGGGAAAGCTCCCGCCCATTTTCCAATGACGCCACCATTTTCTCCGCCACAGTGGAATAATAGTGCTGATGTCCGTGAAGGAGCTGATTCCTGTGGTGCCAAGTGCTTAGAGTCTTGTAATGGGACTTGTGTGAGCCCCATGGAAAACTGTACCTTGGAGTCACCTGAGAGTCACGTATTCCGCGAAGAAAATAGCAATGATATTAAAGATGCTGAAGACTGTAGAACTGTTATGGGTCAAGTTAACGGTGCCAAAATGGACGATTTATCATCAAATATGAGTGATAACTACGATAACATGGCAGATAAGGATATTTCCACCCTGCTATGTATGGATGAAATTTTAGATTCAGCAGTAAGTTTACGCGTTAATTCTGGCCAAGCTGACAAATGTTATTCGACGAAATTTGAGGCTGACAGTGTAGATACAAAACATGGAGGTAACACAGTATTGGAAGAGAGAACTCATGGAGTAAAATCCTTTGAGAATGATGCCATTCCCATTTCCAAAAAGGAAGAATCACCCGAAAGTAGTATATCAAATAACTCTAATAGACTCCACAAGAAACCGGCCGAGTCTCTTGTTGACAGCGAGGAAACGAAAACAATATTTGCCGACGCCGGTCTTAATTCAGTAGCAAAGTCTTCGTCTGAAAGTAAGTTAATTTCCGGAAATGAGGACGCCTCGGCGAGTTTTAAAACAGTTTGCCAAAGAAAACCGAGAAAGAACAAACAAAAAGAAGTTGTGACTGGAAAACCGCAGTTCCATCATCCGCCAAAGAGCATTTTTAAGCCGACTTTAGAGGTGAGAAATTGTTCAAATGTAGCAAGCCGAAGGTTGGAAAATTATCCTTTGGAAGGCTTTTGAATTTCTGTTGTTTACACTTTCTCCACTTTAGCACTTAGCAATCGAATGTTACTGAGGAGGAGCGGGGCACATCCAGTATAACTAATGTTGCACCCCTGACTACTATGAGTACTTAAACAACGATAAAAGATATCAGTAGTTTTTCTCTGACCTTCTGTTCTGAGCAACATATTTTCAAAACTCGAAGTGAATTATCTGTTGAATTCTTTAGATGTTAGTGTACTTCTTTGTTCCGTTAACCCTTTACACCCTAACATCAGTATGAAAATTCTCCCTTCTGTTCTCTATACATTTCCTGAGGTGCTGATAAGGAGAATTTGCTTAACAATCACGAACTTCTTTGGTTGGTGATCATTTCCTCCATTCTCATGACCAAAATGTGTGATTCAGGGGTGATTTTGTAAAGAGAAATTAGATGCTGGTCACTCCTAGGGGTCCAAGAGTTCATGAAGTTTTGCTTTTTCAGGCCCTAGAAGAGTACGACATGATTCGTGATGGAGACCGGGTGATGGTGTGTCTGTCAGGAGGCAAAGACTCGCTCTCTTTACTGCACACGTTACGCCAATATCAGTTCTACAGCAGATCTAAGGTTTGCTCTCACATAGTTCTATCATGTTTGAATATCTTTACCGTATTTCCTCGAATAAGCGCCCGGCCGCTTATTTAAAATTTTGACTGAAAAGAGGGGCGCTAATTGGCGAGCGTAAATCGGTGGGACTGTCTTTGGGAAGGAGTAATAAATACTTTCTATAGTTCCCCACGTATTTCATTCGCTCGTGACGCTCTTTCGCTTGTGACGTTCTTTCACTCGTCCCCACAGACTGAGGGCTTAAATCAGGTTATAACAGCTTGGGTTTCTCAAATGTGACTTTCATTATCTCTACTGTATATTCAGAACTTCTAAAAATGAAGCCGAGATTCGTTGTTTATTAACGTGTGATTTTATGTCATTTTTAGGGCATTAATTTCGAGCTTGGAGCTGCAACCGTAGATCCTCAGTCACCTGGGTATGATCCAAAACCTTTGGTTCAGTATTTAGCAGCTCTTGGTGTTCCTTACTTCTTTGAAGAGCAAGGTAAGTGACGGGGCTATGTGTATTATTTCTCTAGCAAAATTTATGTGTTGCAAAACAACAAAATAATGATTATGAAAGCGATCTTATATTCACTGCTGCTTAAGTAGTGCTCTGCGTAAATGGTGTTCATTACTGCGAAGATCGCTTTCATAATCATTTCTTGAACCGCAGTTCACATATATGATTTTTGTGTATTGAAAAACCATTGATGCATCACTTCACGGGTTTATTACGAACCAACACAATGACCAGCTCCCAATTGGCTTGTTAGCTCAGTTGGTAGAGCACTGCACCGGTATCGCATGCAGAGGTCCTGGATTTAAATCCCGTACTTTCACCACTGCTTAACTAGTTTTCATTACTGCGAAGATCGCTTTCATAATCATTTTTAATCTGCAGTTCAGTCATCGAAACTACAAAATACATGCATTAGATAAGAGTGAGTGTCTAGAAATGTTTTTTTTTTCCATCAGGTATTATTCAACAGGCCGCCCAGCTTACCGTTTGTGAATCCATCTGTAGTTTCTGTTCACGAATGAAGCGCGGCAGGTTGTACGCATGTGCAAGACGTGGAGGTTACAACGTGTTAGCCATGGGTCAACATCTGGATGACTTGGCCGAGAGGTTTGTGGCCAGTTTGGGGTGGGGGGGGGAGGTGGGGGAGGGGATGACATAACGATGGAACGATAGGGCGGGCAAGGTGAAGAAGAATCACTGTTTGTAACTATTGACACTTCTGAGTCAGAGTTTTAGATTCGTCCGTTGTTTGCATTCTGGTTCAATCTTCGTCATCCTTGAGTCTCTCTGTTTTTCTATTGCTCATTCTTTGTCTTTTCATCCTACAAAAATTATATTTTGTCGTCTGGTTTTTTTCATTTGAGGATTTGACTGAACGGCGTTATGAAAGATATCTTAGTGAGGGTGACGTAGCTCCGTAAGAGAAGATGTAAAGTCAATTTCGCTCCCAGGCTCTTCAACCAGCCTGGGAATAGGAGAGATCCTGAGAGCGAGTTTGAGTGGGCATTTACAAATTTGTTTCAGGCTTTAGGGAATAACGGTGTAAATCACACAAGAAAGCGCTGTCGTGTAGATGGAGGCAAAAGCTGTTAAAGACTCAGATTCTTTTGTGGAAGTCTCTAGTTAATTCTGGTATAGTAGCCTTTACTTACACGTTTTTGGTTTAATTGCAGCTTTTTGATGTCAGCATTTCACAACGGTCTCTTACGGACAATGAAGGCAAACTACACAGTCCTGTAAGTTTTTTTTATTATATTGGATACAATAAAGAGTGTCTATTTTGGGTTGGAGCTAAAATCGTCTTCGTTCGTAGCGAATTCTCTCTTCAGGTATAGGTAAGCATTTGTTTCCATCTCAATGGTCACTCAAGTGCGTACTTTTGTTACATTTTTTAACTCGTATTACGTAAGAAAAACCCCAACTATGCATCGCTTTCATTTGAACAATTTCTTTCTTTTCAGGGAAGGCGATTTAAGAGTTATTAGACCTCTTGTACATGTTCGTGAGAAGGACCTTCGAAATTTTGCTGAAAAGGTGAGCGAACATGTTCTAAAATTCGCTTTCAGTGGTATTACTAAGGAAGGTCCTTTCTACCAACGCCTTTATCTGACCGAAACGGTGTGCTGTAACAATTTGCCTCTTTTTGCCCGATGATTGGTCAAGAAAACTCACGCCAATCTTTTAACCACTGAGATAGAAAACCGACAAAACTCGCGCTTTGGTTGTTCGCGTTTTCCCGCGCTTCAGGAAGCTTTGAGTTGTTATTGGCCCTTCGATATGATTGGATGTTGTGATTACTTCGATTTTGGCTTTGCGACACTCAATCGAAACATACACAAGGTTTTTATATATTTATATATTACTTAAGTTTCTAATTGAGAAAACAACTTTTCTTTACTTCATGTTTTTCCATTACAGGTAAAATTACCAGTGATTGCGGAGAACTGTCCTGCTTGTTTCGAATCACCAAAGGTATGGACATGTTCCTTTTCTTTCCATTCTTTTGTTTGAGTTTGTGATTCAACCTCTCGGTTTGTTGTTTTACACAGGAGCGCCATAGAACAAAGCAGTTACTGGCTGCTCAGGAAATATTATTCCCAGGTCTCTATCACAGCCTGCTCACGGCCATGAAGCCATTAATGGCTCGCTATCGAGTGGGCCAGGAGTCTAGCAAAATGAAAGAGGGAAACTATGAGGACTTTCTATGACACGAGAAAATGGGACCTGTGCAGCGAGAGATTCTTTACCGTAGAAGTTGTTCATCTGATTGACTGAGAGGATGACGTGCGTTTTACTTGACCAATCACCGAGCGTTCTAAAATAAAAATAACGCCTCCAGGGATTAACTTCGATACTGAATTGAGTATTTACCCAATTTTTTTTTTAAAAAGTCCAAATCACAATTAAGACTCCTAAGACAGGTGGAATGTTTCAGTTATTTTGTTTAAATGTCGCAAATAAATAAAGCATCACAAACATTGCTCAAAATCAAAATGAAATACTGGTTGTCTGAGTTCCTCGCCTTAGTTAAAATAAAATGGAGCGGAAAGCAGAGATGTGCCTAGAAAAAGCTTGTAATTTTTTTTGATTCAATTCCTCAAAAAACTGGCCATTGTTATAACTGGTGTTAATAAAGATGACGTCGATGCGTGAAGCTGCCCTTAGTATACGCATCTTGTCCAAAATTTATTCGCGGTGTTTCAAATGCCGAAGTTACCGAGTTCCTTTCTTGTCTTCTCTCGCACTAGAAAGTCACGACAAAGCCGCCTGAAAACAGTTAATACTTTTTGCCAAGTATCGCTGGAGTCTTCTCATAGTCGTACACATATTCCCAGTGGGGGTGGTTGTGGGGATGTGCACCCCCTTCAGGGTCCCCTGCGTTCAGCTTCAATTTCTCTTCCAAGGCTAGCTGTACCTCTTCTACCGGGGGCTCAGGGAAGCACTGCTCATAACGGTCCGGGTCCTTCACAGTGCAACATGTCCGGCAGGTGGAGCATTCTGAGGCTTTGGGCCTCCTTCTGTGGTCATGTACGTGTGCGTAGTTTGCTGTTAGTACGAACATCATGTGGAACTATAATAAAGAAAAAACTCGTGAGAGACGCACGCCAGTGGAAGGAGTTTAACATGTAAGAAACGCACGAAGTGCACGTCGTGTGGCTTTCATAAACCAACTTCACTCTTGTAACATATCTCAATTTTGTCACGACAACTACATCCTACAAAGTTACCTTTCACATATCGTTTTTATATTTTTTCAATTTCCCACGCAAGTGACATGACGAGAAAAACAACCTCGCTTTTTTATTACTGATTTCAAAGTCTACCATAGTTCTTACAATGTCTCACGCGACGCTTCCTATAACTGGTCGTGGCGGTACGAAAGGCGAATGTCACATCTGAACCTAAAAGTGGCCTAGCTCACAGTAGAGTTTCTCTAAGGCTCGGTACTATGGAGACTTCGATCGATTTCTCTTTGTCCCACGCTGGTGACAAGACGAACCTCTACTCGATAAGTTTGAGTATTCTCATTACCTGTTTGCTGAACAATGTATGGATATTGTAGGGAGAAGTTACGTGTTAATCACTTCTAGGAATTCAAGGGTTCAAGAAAGGGTGCTCATTCACTTACCACGCCAACAACTATAAAGAGGCCTCCAACAAATGCAGCAGCGAAAAAAGGTGTGGCACCCGTCATCTGTAGAGTAAACAAACGAGAAAACAAGTAAACGACAAGCCAAGAACTTGACTACATAAAAGAGAAGAACTTACCGCTTCACAGAACACAAGCAAGTCATCACCGCACACTTCCCTGTACTAACAAGGTCATCCAAACCTGTTATAAACAATACAGAGAAAATTGTAAGCCAGCGTCTTTATGATCAGGTACTATGATCAGCCCCTTTTTAATTTTCACACTACTTTCATTTATTACACTCTTGAGTTTCAGTTAAATTTACGAACAGTACGCAGCCGTCCTGTCACGGTAAACTCATTAGTGTACATCGATAATAAAGCATTTTTATAAAGCGCATTATCCATACTACTATATGCCCTGATGCACTTAACAACCGTGACTTTGCGGAAGACCCTGATCACTCTACATTGAACAGTTTATATAATATTGGAAGGAAATTCTGCAGGTATTCCCAATTTTGGAAATTTTGGAAAGAAGGCAGGACCACAATATCGAGAGCTACGTGCGTATTCCAACGAAAATCCTGAACTTCAATGTCCATCAGTGTCTTCTGAGCAGTTGGAAGGCTACAGTTAAGGCGGGAGGGGGGAGGAGGAGGCTTGTGGCCCTACAATCTAAATGACCCATCTGGTCCTCAAGACACTAAAAATTCACGATAATAAAACAACATTACCATTCCTCCAAAAGGATAGGAATAAACTGAAGTAAGCTCCCTCCCCCCCTGAAAAAGACACCTATTCTAAAGTTTAAGTAGCTGGTCACTAACCATAATCACTGAATTTTATACACGTCTTCCCAAGTTGCTTCACAACCTTTACTTGACAAACACCAAAGAAGATTCCCATAAAGATGACTGGGATGATTAGCAGAGGAGCTATGAACATCCACAGGAAAAACATGAAGTAGTGCCAACCAAATAACTACAGAAAAAAAGGCAAATAATGATTTGTCGGTTATATGATTCGTTCGTTATGCCCCTAAAGAAATAGGAAGGCAAAAGACCTGAGTCCAGTATCCCGCGGATAAGTTTTGACATAGCGTACTGTACTACCCACTGAGAAGAGATTTATCCAGTACATAGGGTTATCCACCCGGCCTTCAAAATAGAGCGGGGACTGGAAACGAGGCGGGAATGTTCATGCGTGTTTGCACTGTTGACTCTACATGTGTTTCTTCTACAAATGGAAACGACAAAATCATCTATTTCCAATCTCTTGTTTCTTTTTTGTAATTTTTACCCTTTTGTGTTTGAATTCCCAGATTATTTATCCTATACTCACAAATCCAATACAACACCGAGCTACAAAGCGTCTTTTCCAACCGCCACAGCAATTAAATCTCGTCCGTCCCGTGGCGGCAAATCCATGAAGCAGCGCCATCCCTGATAAAGAACCCAGAAATATTCCAAACGCCATAATTCCCAATGAAGCCAGTTCGCTGAAAAATTAAAGACCAAAGGAAATTCGTTTAATACTAGCTTGAAATGTACTCCTCTAAAAGGGGATCCTTGAGAGATGCGCTTTGCATATGCTTTCTTAGTTCCTTTTCCTTCGTGGTTTCGTCTACTGTTTTATCCTTGACATTTTTCAAATTCGTAAGGATCTTTGTTTCTCTTGACTCACGAAATTAAAGGAAGTGTTACTTAGTGCTAAGATTTAAGATGAAAGGTCAGTTATTCTGCATTTTGCTTTTGATAAGGACACTTAGACAGACTTAAATATTGTTACGTCCGTTATTCCTCCTTTTAAGAGAAGCTTTATCAACACAGTAGTCAAATGTCTGCGCATGTACGACGTTGTAGTGGCTAAGTAACGTGCTTTCAGACGGCCAGAACCAAGTTGTCTCGGACTAATTACGAACAAATCAAGTTTCTTTCATTTATTTTTCGAGACAGCGGTTGTTTCTCCTTTGTTTTACTTTGAAATGTTGCGCGGGAAATGGCGAGCGTTCCCATGGTCGTTTCATATACATTGAACAGCTAAGTATGTGAGTTACTCTTGTGAAAATGCTTCATCTAACTATTCTTACTTACACAATATCCATTTTAAGCCATTTGTTAAGATTGTTGACGCCTTCGCTGAGTCCCACAGCAAACCCAGTAAAACCAATGGCCAGGATAAAAGAAGCGATCAGAGATGCCACAGGGACACGTGACAGGCAGATACAGCAACATTTGTTACAAGAGGTACAACACGCTGAGGATTCAGATAAAATAATAACGAATTAAGAAAATCACTTGCGTTGCCTGCGAACAGGTTCCCCTTCGTGGAAGGATAAAGAGAAAAAAAGAAATGGCTCGCGCGTCTTTACGCCCATTGACACTAAGTTACAACGCCTAGAAGGCAAAGTACACGTCTCGTCCGAGAATTTTAACAATTTTTTTTTATTATTAAGCAATAACCAACGAGCGCCTCTAAGATTTTCACTGTTTGTACTTTAACCTGGGTAAGAGCAGGATTCAAGCCTGGTGTTGGCCTGCTAATGGTCACATACCTCTAAAGCTTGATCAGATGAGTAAAATGTAATTTGAAAGAAGACTCATTTTGAAAGAAAAAGCACTTGAAAAGTAGTTAAATCGAAGTACTTCGCCGTCATCATTTGATAACGTACTGTTTATTTCATAGTATTATTTATTTATTTCTGTGCCAATTAAAACGACGCCATCGCAGTTTTTCATGGCGAACAAATTACCCGCAAGAAAATTTCGTCTTTCAACCCATCCGATTCTGCTACCAACTTTGCTTATGAATTAACAGCATGGGCAGAAAGAATATAATTTAAACATTCTTGTAAAAACGTATGGACGTAAGGGCGTAGTATGCCAGTTAATAATTTCAACTGGACTAATATTCTATCTCATGAATTAAAACTTCTCTCGTCGAGTTGAGAGCTCTGGTCTGTTTCACAAAATGAGCTCTGCTTTTCAAAGCCTCTGTAAGAAACTAGCGTTGTAATGTGTTTATGACTGGGATAACGTATTGTTTACGAGTACTATATGCGAATATGATAAAACTTAAGAAAAATGCGACAAGCGCATCAAATAACCGCTTACTTTTCAGTTCAAGTTTTTTTGTACGAAAAAAAAGGTAAGAACTGAAAGGCGTTCTGCTGGAATGTTGACGAGAGCATGTAGATAAAATGGGTTCTAAATTTTTCTCTAGTTTACTCAGGCGTTGGTAAAAATTTATACGAAAAACTAACAGGTATCACAATCAACGTTGCAGGTACCTTTGGATAGAAGGACGCTTAAGGCTAACAACGTGCGCAAAAAATTACTGAGTCAGTACTAAGTAATGGCTAAAATAAGAATACTGCTTATGGGAACTGTACTCAATGAGACTATGCCTTTCGCATTAGTATCATTGAGTACGGAAGGTAAAATAAAAAACACAATCCTCACCTCTGCATTTTCGGCAATAAAGTAAATGACTTTTCTGCAGCCTGCCTCTGTTCGCCAAAATTCGAACAACAAACCTCTTAAAAGCCAACCACAGCTTCCCGCAGCACATTGCTATATTATTTGCAAAGACTACATGTAATAAAAATTGCTTTAGCAGATTTGTGTTCGCTTGCAAGAGGGAATGAAAATGCTTCAGCCCCTGGTCTGACGAGAGGAACCTGGAAAGCACCTGTTAACGAACGCTCGATTGTTACCTGTCAATCAAACCTCACTGATGGCGTCATGGTTATGTTTGGGTATGTAAAAATTGCATCGAGCTGGTCATTTTACGGCAGTTCGGCATTGGTAAAACCGGCTTTGAAGCAAGTTAACGCGAATTTAATGTAAATTATTTGCGTTTTCTATGAAAAGGAGATTTGAGGTCTTTTCTGTCGTGGATCTTTTTCAGGGTTAGAGAAAAAGTTTGTAATAAATAGTCGTAGTTAGCCACAGATAAATTTTCCTTCCCGAGTTTCAAGCAAAAGCAACCCCATAAAATTCACCCAAAAATGCATCTTAAGAATCAAGCCCAAATGCCATGGTAATAAATAAATCATTTATGTAACTAGCAGAGAAAGCTGGTAACTGTTGTGCTCGGTCTTCGAATAGAGAAAAACAAAATTAAACTTTTTTTTTTCACGAGCGTGAGACAAAGAAAAAATGTTAGACCCAAATAAAAGAATCGAGTCCCGGACCTTCGATTTTCTTTTTCGCTGATACACGGCCTTGTTCAACATCAAGTTATATGTGCCGAAAGAATAATTTTTTTCTGTCTCATTTCACGACTTCGCCTATAAATTCAGTTATTCGTTTACCATTTGGAAATGTTATAACTTTTGTATTCATGATCTGTCTAAAAAATTTGTGACGACTGATCGTAATTAAAAGCTATAAATTAATTTGATTTATTGGCTTTAAAATTTCGTCTGGTTCCATGTAGTAATAACGCCAATGTAATGAAATTCAAAGGCACTACGATTGTTTTGTAAAAACAGCTTATACCGCTCCTCTCGATGGCTTCTTAGTTCGATTGTTCATGCGTGTAATTTATGCGTAATATACGCCAGTTAAGCAGATATGAGGTTGTTAATTATTCATAACCGATACCAACACTGTTCGAAGCGCTTATGCAATAAAATTGTCGGTCGCTTGGCAGAAAAAAAAACCAGCCTACCTTTCGTGTTCAACTTTTCAACTTAGGTGAAATCCACAAGAACTTGAAAAGATTCGTAAATAACATCAAATTATTCTGGCTGTGACCTTCTAAATCTCGCCCAATTTTTTATATCATTTCAATCACTGAATATAATATAATTGCACAATACATCTAGGCCTCGTTGCAGTTTCAATAAATTTGCGAAAACTTATGATTTAGGTAAAATTGTTCATCAGAGAAAATCGTAACCCAACGAAATCTTGTTTCAAGTAATAATACCGTCAAAATGACCGTGACAAAAAGTTTAATTATAATACTTTTCAGCTTGTGTACTATGTAATTCCCATATGGTCTAGCGGTTAGGATTCCTGGCTTTCACCCAGGCGGCCCGGGTTCGACTCCCGGTATGGGAAGGATTGTAAATTTTTTCGTTCTTCGTCATCCATTCCCCTTATTTTTTTTTTTCATTAGTTTTGGATCGAATGCAAAACGGAAAGCAAAATTTTAGGATCAAAATGCCTTAGCTCTTTCCAACTCTTCGTATTTGTTTGAAATATCCACTATTACGCAAAAGAAGAAAGAAGAAAAATCAAATCACTGAGAGAAAAAATTATGAACACCTTCAAAATACCATTAGTAATTACTTTTAGTGGGTGAAATGCTGCTGAGAAGTCAAGTTTAGGCAGGTAAGCTTTTGGTGTGAAGTGTGGTTGACTGTTCGACGTAATAAGGCGAACTTTACATGTAGTGTCAGATTTGAATTAAAAAGAGGTTATTTCGTTGAACTCGTTGCCTCACAATTTACCAAAATCTAACCAAATGCTCCCTGTCATATTAAGGTCAATATTTCTTAACAAAAATTAAACCGAATGTGATCCTAGTCTTCCGAGTACATTGTAGTGCGTAAAACTAATTCTGAACTAACAGACTACCGTCGATTTGCAGACTTTGAAGTCAATACTATTATGTTTTAATTACCTATTTCCCTGATTCCTGAAAAACACAGAAATTCGGAAAATAAAAATCACCTTAAAGGTTGAAATCCTCTCCTTTTGTGGCTATGAGGTTTATTCAAAGTGACTCTGCATCAGCGACATGAGCACTTGCTGGAACACTTTCGAATATGTGGCCATCGACTGTTTTACTGCATGGTCCTTTGGAAACATTCGGTTACGTAAAACAGCCGACAAAAGAGCCCATTGGGACATTTGAAGCCTCTTGAAACATCAACCGAAAAATCTATAATCCTGATAAGTACTATCACAAGGGAACAAATTTACATTCGAGAGAAATCGACTCTGGAAACAAACAGGACTTAGCGATCTTCCTCGCGCAATAACGCTGCCTATGGTACTGCGGGCGCGTTCACATCGTGCTCGTTAAGTTGGAGAGGCTGTCTCTTAATCGACAGTAAATGGTTAATACACTAATCTTACAAGCGGCTTTCATAGAACACAAATTTCCGAGTTCACTGGGAGACAAAGGTAAAATATTCTTGTCCGTGTTTTAAGAAGAAAACAGATGCGATGGTCTTGTCAAGTAGCCGGTGTTGGTAAGAAGCGAATGTTCTATGATTCCTCGTTGGAAAACGCAAAAAAAAAAAAAAAAAAAGAAAAGAAAAGAAAAGAAAAAAAAATTAGAACGTTTTTAAAGCTCTTGTTTCCGCAACTTCGCCCGTAGTTGATCAAGGAATCCGTCATCTTTGAGTTCATTCACTGATCAGGGATTTTAGGATTATAGCGATGAATGTCAAGCATGCGGTTGTGTCTTTTTTATCTCGCCCCTCCCATCAAGCGACCACTAATCCAGGGTTGGCTGAACAAGGAAGATGATTAGTTGGAACGAGTGACTTCGTTACAACGTAATCCTTATGCTTTTAAAAACGGCCCTCTTCTTCTGATACAACAACTGAAAGAGACATCTGTTCCTATCAAACAGTCTTTATCATATCCCCAAAAAAAAATTTGCAGTAGGAGATGACAAGAGTGTATGCTGAGCTATCGATTGGCAAATCTCTCTCGGGAGTCTAAATACGAAGCATCTGAATCGATTAAACAAAAGAACCATTTCTTATGTTTTCTTCGGGAAATTATGTTTGCTGATCGATTAAAATTCCCATTATTAAAGAAAATACGCATTTTGCAAAGTAAAATTCAACTCTTCCATTTATATGATCCAAATGAAAACAAAAATATGATTAAATATTTTTTCGCTGACAATAAAAGCTACTATCCAAATTTAGACGACTCCAGCAAATCTAACTTTGGATTGAGATCTGGAAGAGCAAAGAATTCTGTCGTTACAATGAAAGTAATTGTCCAAGGAACCCTTGGGGTTTTGTTCCCTGCAACAGCAATGATCGTATAAATGTTATGGTGATTCAGAAAATGTTATTTCAAAACAAACTTTATTTTTCTCCGGTAACCAATCATAAAGATCCTTCCAGTTCTTTCTCACTTGCGAAGCTGTTCCCGTGAATGAACATAATGTAATTTATTAACTACTCTCAAGACGACATAATAAAATAACTTAAGGATTTATAACCAGCAGGTTACCTACTGATTCCTTAGATTTTGAATTCTAGACCAATTTTGTCATCTTATTCTTCTGTCGAACTGTACAAGCAAATAGCAATATTTTCCCCTGAAACATACTATTACGCTAATCCTAGGAAATTAAGTTGAATTCTTTTCTGAAAATTTAAACTGTCTTTAAGGACTAAATGTCATTGGAAATTGTTAACTTCCCACTAGTGAGACTCGCCAATGGCGAGACCACGTAACTCACGTGACGTCATTCACTGTCCGTGGTGTTTTCATCTGCTCCAGTGACAGGAATGGTAGAATACTTAAGTGCATCGCTATTCTTACCGCTACACTTAGGAATACATTGAATATTTAGGGAAAGTTTTTGGAATTCTTTACAGAACGAAATTCCAAACGCACCAAAACACCAGGCAGCGACCCATTCGGCTACATTCCCAGCGATCTCCATAGGTTTAATCATTGAAGTACGGCTGTCAAATCCACCGCAAACCAAGAATATTAACACATTCAATGAAAGAAGACTTGAAATGACTAGGCGCACCAAAAACATAGTTTTAGTGTTCACATTAAACTTGGTAAGCTGATAGGTGATAAAGGTCTGGGTCCAACAGTAGGCAGCACCGCTGACAAAAAGGAGCACAGCTCCAATTATATGCACAGCCGACAAGGGATTATCAACCTGGAAGATAGAAACATTTCCCGCTAAAAATCATGAGAAGCCCTACGAAAATTAATAAAAAAACTAAATTTTAGTTAATAATGGTAACAGGACCGAGTGGAGTCTAATTCGGTCTTTAATCATAGGAGTGATCAACAGAATCGGATGACTGCGAAGCGGGAGTCCGATTTGTCAATCATGAGTATGATTACAGACAGAATTGGACGACACGAGGTCCTATTACCTCCTCATGGGTGCCAGACCCGCGGCAAACGTCTCCCCGACTCGTCTCAAATCTTCCGGGGGACGGAGAAACGCGAGTATTGCAGCGCATATAACGCTCCTTCCCTGAAAAAAAAATTGAAAATACAAACCAATTGCCAAATATCGATGTTGAAATAGTATGCTAATGATTATGCAAAGGACTGCAATACAAGTTATATCAGTATGCAAATTCGTCCACTATAACGAATATAACTGATCCTCACAGCTATGAACACTACTGAACTAGTAGTTGAAATAAGACCTGAAGAAAATTCAGGTACGGGCCTGAAATTTTTCAGGTCTTATTTCAACCACTAGTTCAGTAGTGTTCATAGCTGCGAGGATCGCTTATATTCGTTTCTTCACCGCAGGGCACATACATATTTTCAAATATTTACAGTCATTATCCTCTCTCATATCTCTTAATTAGTGCATGCGATGTAATTGGTCAATTTAATGTGATAGGCGTTTTAACCATGGAAAACCATATTATATGCGTCATTCATTGGAGGAAATAATTTTGTGCATTTTGAATCTCAAATATTTCATGCTAGCTCCCTCCCCTCCCCTCCCCCACTCATTAATTCAGCCGGTTGAGGTTCGTTCAATTTCTGTTTACAACGTCTACTAGACCGTCGATATTGTATATTGTCTACATCAGAGATATTCACGCTAATTTCTGGTATTTTCGTTCTGACAAAAAGCTTCCCTACAGATGCTAAAGACAAAGAATCGAAAATAATTAATATTCTTTGCTTTGAGGCCACTCTGTTTCGGTTTAATAGGAATCTTTTAGTGTTCTATACACGTGCCGCGATCTGCTTGGCTTCGGCACTCGTAAACCTCTTCTTAGGTTGAGCTTGTCTCAAAGTAAAGATTTGGAGGCCCAGGAGATGTACACGAAAACAATTCAATTACTCGTTCTCGATTCCTCTGCGTGATATAATTATTCGCTCTCAGTAACTAATTGTTAGATATATTCTGCTGTGCCTTGTTTTGCCGCATCCCGAGCGGTATTTTGTAAACACGGGTCAGCGATTCGTCGAGTTTTATTCTTTCCTGTTTGTTGGTGAGAACCGGATATTCACTGGAGGGCTTTTTAAATGACGGAAGGATACTGTCAATTAAAATGCCTTCAAGAAATTAAAGCACTGCAACTATAAAGGTCACAGGGGAGAAATTTAGTCAAGATCTCTCTCGTTGAGTGGTGAGAATTTCCAAAAGGTTCGGGTTGTGGGAAAAGATTAAACTTTGTTGGGTTAATCTACGAAAGGCACGCTTTTAATTGCTTTTCGTACTTGAAGGAACATAGCTGAAAAATTCTAAAAATTCAAAACATTGTTAAAGGAAAGCTTTTCATTCAGCCAAGATGAAATTTCTACAATTTTTAGAACCAATTGTGTAAAGAAACCAGAAACTAATGTTTTGAGGAGAACGATAGGAAAAGTTTCCGCATAGCCCCATACTATTGTAAATCAAATCTGTTTTCCCAATGGAAATGTATTATTTTTGTCATTGTTTTTCTCTGTTCAAGAACTGAATGCATAATGTGGGATGGGGCTGTGCGGAAATTTTACCAACTATAGCCATTAGAAACCTTGGAAGCGGTCTCAAAGATAATGAACTTTGGAAAACCTAAAATTTTATACATTAGCACCTACGTGAAATGAATAAAAAGTGAGATTCGATCGGTGAAATGCTTTAAAAACGAACCATTAAAATTGAGCACTAATCAACGACAAATTTGCTCTTTGTTTTTCTCTGTTTGAGGTGTGAATTCCACCTTATTAGAATACGATCCACTGAGAGAAGGAAACATTTTCGGCATTAAATCGATTATAAAGGAATTAGAATGTATTTGTTCTTTGAATTATGTACTCTAAAATTCTTTGCAACGACGTACGGTTTCTAGGCTACGCGAAGACAAAAAAATTTTTGAAAAAGTATGAAAGTGCTAGAAAGCATTTTCCCTTTCTCGATTTGGCGCTGAAACGCACACGTCAGAAAGAAACCAGAAACCTGTTGTTGTCTGGTCCTTCAAAGAATCAGTCTAAATTTCTCATATAGAACATATACAAAGTATAGCGAAGAAAATCCACAGCTTAGAAGAAAAACCCTTACTTTTTCATACTAGTAGAGTGGCGAGTGACGCATGTAGAGGATCTGAACTACCAAACAAACCACTATAGAAAATTTAATTCATGCAAAAGTGATTAACAAGTGTTAACATAAACAGAACTTGAATATTTTTTTCATTTTGTCATATTGTTCGCGCTTACGAGGCAGGTTCAATGTTAAAGAGACGAAAGTTTAATTGTAGACCCTGAAAATGCTTAGCCTTCGCCGTTTTGGACTCGATTCGCGGCCAAACGCAAAGAGACGAAACGAATAATTATGTCTGATTTCAGATGGCGCTTTGGTTTTCGTAATTACACCAATGTTTGTTGCGTAACTTAAGTTGCAGAAAGATTTTCTTGATAAGAATGAAGTAAGGGATTTAATTATCTCAAAGCCATAAAAAGAATCGTGGTAGAGGGGAAAAAAATTGCTTTCTGAAGGAAAATTCGTAAAGTGAAAGTGGTAATGTGTTAGAACGCGGCCAAGTGACTTTGATCTACATTAAGCGCGCTCGAACAGGCACAAATCACAACTATGGAAAAACCATATTAAAGAAGCTTAACGAAAAAAAATTTGTCTTCAGCGTTATGGCTGATTTTAGTAAGGATCTTATTAATATAGTATTACCTCACGAGATCTGAAATTTGCGACAACAGACACTCCCAAGGCACTTCCGAGACCGAAGACGTTACTCAGTAAGTTGAGCTGTGATAGAGGAGACGATTTGCTTCCTTCTATTTCTCTATTGATCATTTTGACCTGGAAATATCGAACAGCCATCATAACCAAAGTTAGAATTGCCGTGGCATTGAAGAACTCGGCGAAAATTGCTCCTTCGGGGTCTTTGTATGTTGTGTCACTTATCGACGGAACAATGAACGAAACGTCTCCATTAGAGCGTGCGATGAAATACGACAGAATCAGAGCGATCGTGGCTACGGAAATCCACGCAATCACGAAACAGCCCAGGCCAGGTTTTGAACATTGCCCGTTTTCTTTCGGATCGCTCATTTTGTTCCAAGGATATCCTACGTGTTCACCGCCAAGCCATGGTTGATCAACTGAGGATTTTCGTGCGGTGCTCTCAAATAAACTCCTTCAGTGAAGCGGGGGTGGTATGCTAATTCAGGAGAAATCATCAAAGGAAGCTTGAATAGACGCATTAGGTGACAGAAGTACACCACATGTCAAATAGTAATCATGTCCAACACAAATCAATGGAAATGAAGCTGAATAGCCTTTTAACAAACAAATTCAATTCTCTTGGCGATAAATTGACAAACTTCGCAATATTTTCCCGCGGTAACAAAGGATTTACAACCGGTTCGTTGGCGTATAATTTCCGTTGCAGAGAAGCGCGTTGTTTCTAGATAAGTATTCTAACTTTAATTTTTGCTTGCCCTGCGACAAAAATTTCTGCTTTATTTGTCCGATCAAAAAGACTTTTTCCACCCGCTCTAATCAGTTATGGTTACTCTTTTTGTAATGTAATTTTTGAACGTAGAAAGCTCAGAAAATCAGTGATGAATAACTTACAAATCAGATTTAAAAATTCAACGACACGCACCGAAAACATTAGTGAGATGCCCATATTTTTGCTATATCCTAAACGTCTGATAACCTTCAACTGAATCAAATAACCACACAGATTTCACTCCCAATTTAAGCCTGCTGTTAAATTGAATTAAGCTTATGCAGATTATGTTTTAAAAACTGTTATCAATTTGTCGCTCAGTTGGATCCCGCTCATACTGAGGTTTTAAAGAATTTCAACGCATCAAGACCCATCAAACTTCGAATAATTGTGTCGTGAAGATGAACACTTCGCTTTATCAACTACAGCCCAATCTCAAGAACTCCACTTCCCGCGGCAACCCCCAACCGTCGATTGGTCTAAATTCCCGTTAACTCGCTTTATTTATTTCCCGTAATTTCGCCCTCGATAATTTAAACCTTGTTTGTCAATACATGACTACTCGATGAGAACATAGTAAAACCGCGATTCCAAAGAATCTTTACGGCTTAAGTCTTTTTCAGTGCCACATATTTTTCCACCTAACGCGAGCCCGCTGTTACACAAGAAGGAACAGCGGTGTAACGTAATAACGGTAAAGCGCGCGTGAAAACACTCAACTTTTTTTTAAACCAGCCACATATCTTTTGACACTAGAGCTCAAACAACGTGAAAAACACACATTGAATTATTAAGATCACCGCAAAATCACAAGGGGGATTTGATTCACCGAAATACCACATAAAAAAACTGGGTCACAGGGCAATGCCACTGAGGCAAACGTCCTACAAAAAATTTAGATGCGTTCCCCATTCAAAACGATAAGGAAAGGCCACGTTCGGAAAAAGTTGGTGAATATGCTTAAGAGCTAACGAAAACAAATGACGGGAACAGATACAAAAACATGTCCAAATGAGTCAACGAAAAGACCTGAAGCTACTAACGGTTAGTTCAGTCAAGTACGAAATGGGTCAAAGATAATTGTGCAGGGTTCAATGACCAAGAAACCACAACCATGCAAGAAACTCCATTCCATTATTCAGGAACAACATAAACAACGCACTGGTAAGATCATCGCGAAACGGAAATGTGGGGTTTGATATACCGAAACATGTACACCGCCAAAATCGTAACACAACTGATTAGTGAGAGTCGATGATAATTACGATACAAGAGCAAACAGCAAAATATCAGTTTCATTCTTTTTTGCCTATAGTAGTCATTAGGTAGTTATGAATATTTGCGAGTTGCAAGAGTATAACAGTTAATATTCTCTTGGTTTACTTGTATTTGCGGTGTAGCTTTTGATACATTTTATGTTGAACCTTGTGACATTTGATGGTAATAAGGTAAGATAATAGTAAGGTGAATCCAAAAAAATGTGTTTTGTGGTGGTGTATAGTACAAGTGATTTGAATTTGGGTAGGGTACTAGATTCAAAGGTTAATTATAATGTGAAGTAGGTTAACTCGAATGGTTAGCATAAAACCATCAGCTCTTAACGACAGAAAATACTGAAAAATGTTGTATGCAGGAAATTCTCGTAGTAATAGCACGAGGTCAACAATTTTCCGGCTATGGTAACTACCAATGGCCGTACCACCCCTTTAATTTGCTGATATTTGGTATTATCGGCAACAAAAAAATACGTTTTGTTAATATACTTATTTAGGTTTAAGCCAATAATCCCCCCCAAAACGCAAGCGAAGAAAATTACACCTCCTAACAGTGGTGTGAACAGTTAATCTACCCGACAGGGTCTGTAAAAATTTTCACGAAAAGATAAATTGCATGCTGAATTCGACTCGAAAATGACAATTTCAAAAGGGGGAGAGGAAATTGAACTTGAGCTTTTGAATTAAAAAAGCGTGAAGTAAAATTTAAGGTGCGTTTTCAATAATTTGTGGCGATGTGTGGATTGTAACTTCCACGAGGAAGGAAAAAATATAGAAACTTAGTAGAAATGATTCTTAATTTGTATGATTGCTGAGGCGAGACACTACCACTACTAATTTTCTTTAGCTAAAGACTAAATGCTGCATCATAGTGGTAATCTCATTCTTGGCTAATTGCATTGGTTACATCGTTTCTTGCAGTTTCTCTTGACCGCGTTATACCTGCAGAAGCGTTCTGGCCACCGCTGGCAAGACCTCCATCTGTCTTGACAAACCGCTATGCAGGAAATGAAGACAAAGAGGTTAGTTGCCGAAAAAAGAGTTTAAAATTCGACTTTGATGAATCATTGTTTCAACAGAAGTAAAGTAATTTTTGGTTGCGGTGTGGTATACGCTAAAAAAGTTGTTCATCTTAGTGTTGGTAAATGGGACAGAAATTGTCAGAAACGGAGCAACAGATGCCGGACAGGACAACAAAACGTTGTCAATGTAGTTTTCAGCATACCATTCACTTATCACTTGTCGTTCCTTTTAATCAACTGAAATCAAAGACTGCGCAATTGTTTGTTTTTTCTGATGGCCTTAGCAACTTGAAAAATATTATCCGTGCGTTTTTAACCGTCAAAGAGACCTGTTTTGAATAGAATTTTAAAACAGGGCAAAAACTAGAAGGTGAAATCCTCCAAAGAAACTGAAATTTAATCCACAAACAACGAGATTGATGACCGGTAATTAGAGAAATAATAAACTAGTAAATATGATGCGTCACAAACATTTCTCCATTTTTTCTTCCTTACCCTCTCCTCTTTGCACATTCACTTCGAGTACAAAAGGTTTCGCATTGCCGAATGATACTTCAATTGAACTTAAACCGTTCCTCTGGCCAATGACATTGATTTAAACTGAGTAAGGCATATGATTACACAAGACGTCACAATTAACGTCACCGCAGTTTACTAAATGATGGAAGTTTAAGTGGTTGTGAAATATCTTAAGGTACCATGGAGCTGCGAAGAAGACGTACTATGAGATTTCAAAGATAACAACAACTTGCTTTCAAAACAACTCTAGAGTTACAGAAGAAATCACTGTACTATACGAAAAGCCGAATAAATATGAACGCTATTAAAGTCTATAAATGTGTATTGCAAAATTATATTCTCCCACTGCAAATTTTTTGTGCGAAGAAAAAGACAAATTGCTCATCGACAGATGCGGGTCCAATACAATGACTAATCAGAAAATATCGGTGAGACTGGAGCAAGTTGATAACATAAGGGATTGCTTTAGGCAATAGGTGTCCTGGGGCCATTCCTGGCGAGAGTCCCTATAACCTTAAGGACCCGAAGAGCTTATCGTTTGCCATGTTTTCACTCACGATCGAGATGAAAACGGGTTCGAATTGAAACAATGGAAATATCGGGGAGTGAAATAGAATGGAGTGGTTTATGAGGTGTGACCCTGTCTATTTAAACTCCATAGATTTAGATCTAAATCTTAGTCTAAAGAGCATGACGGGACTTCGAGAAACGAGCCCTCTGTCAATAGGGAACTGAAAATGGTTCACTACACCGCAGACTGAGTCTCCCCCAGGTATAGTGGCAGGAAAGTTGCGTAAAATTTGCCCCATTTTTTAGCTTAAAAGCAAAAAAACATGAACAAAGAACATGATTTTGGTTGCCACAATAACACACCCTACTGTCTTTGGTTACTATGGTTCGACGTCCGTTCCTACTGAACGCTGTGCCACTGTAGTGCATCACGCTTTCATAATCGTAAGGGGTGCCGAGAGAATCAATCCTTGACCTTGGGTATTTATTAAAATTACTCTCTCTGCCTGCAATAAATTAAAATTAAATATTACAGTTATATTTTTTAATTGAAATATTTTCAGTGGCTGATCACATAAAAATGCTTCAAATAAATTTAGAATTTTGGATTAGAGTACAGTTAACTTTTGTTTTAACTTTCTAGGTATTAATAATAGGATTCACTTAGTCAAGGGTAACATATTAAAAAAAATGACCTTAGAGGAAACGAAAATTGCTTCCAATAAGCGACAAGTGTAGCTATCAACAACTGTTTTACGAAAATCTACGGGAAATAGATAGCTCGTGCGAGTTCTTTTGAGTGATTGTACTTTTTCAAAACAAGACTGAGAGGAGAAATTTAAGAATGAAGAGCTATCCCATAAAGGTTTTTTTTTAAAAAAATACATTGAATATAAATTTACTCTCATCGCATTTACTCTGTTTAGTACAGTTTTGAAAGTACAAAATGTGAGATGAAAGAAAACACAAGAGTAATTCTACCAGGACTGAACTAGATCTACAAAATCACACCAAGCCTCACCTGGTATTACATTTTGCAGCTGAACAATGACAAACTGGTCTCTATCGGGACGAGACTGTTCATGAAAGAATCCAATGGCATGGCCTGCGAAAAATCAATAAGACGCTTGGTTTTTTTGCCATTCACACACATGATATCATGTCGGTAGCTTATGATCCATGCTACTTCTTCCAAACTTAAATCAAGATATTGAAAATTTTCAATATTCAGATTTTATGAAATGGTCCCAAGTTCGGATATAAAGAGTTGTTCTAGAATTTTGCCAAGTCTTTAGAAATATCAGTCGACGACGTCCTTAAACGCTTATATGAAATAACATTTCTAAAATATATACAAATAAAAATAAAAACCGGTCTTAACAAAAAAAGGGAAAAATGTAAAAGAAAAACAGCACGAGAAGCAACCAGTAAACACCCCGAGCAGACAAAACGATAAACTTAAAACACAAGGAAAATAATAATAATAAAAAAAGAATGAATAAACAGACACAAAATAATTTACCGATTTCATGGGCAACAATTCCTTGAGTCCAGCATCCGGCTGATCCAAGGTTGATAACTTGACTGTTTCCAGTTCTACCCACATATGACCAGCACCCTGCGCTGTAAAATAGATTAACATCACGAGGAGGCATTTTAAATAATTTACACAGTATGATGTTCTTTTTATGAAAAAAGTACCGGAATGTCGCTCTCTTTCAGTTGATTGTAGGGGGGACCATACGCAATCATGACATGTACCTAATTTGTTGTCGGGTTTCTCACGCTGTTGTTTGGCGGAGAACAACCAAGAAACGTATTAGGTTTTAAAACGTACGCACAGAGCTATTTTCCGTCTCATAAAAGTTTTTGGTTCTCGTTGCAGTCGCCGTCATTGCTTTGCATAAGATTTCCTAGTAGCAAAGCGCGCGCAACGTAGCCCCATAAGCAGGATAATAACTAAGGTAGACCATAACGACAAGAAAACTTGATTACTATGTCTTGTCCATCCATCGGTACCATTGTTTTGTTTCTGTCCTGCCCGTTGAATATATACGTTTTTGAGCGCCAGGTAAAATTAAAGCATTCCAAAGGTAACTCTAACCTCAAATTTCGTTATCCAATGTTTTCAATTTTTTTCAAACACTGTTTTCAACTTTGAATCACTAAAGTTTTTTTTGGAACAAATTACGCTAATAGTATCTTACCTGCCGCTAGCAAAGTTGACGTAAGCTCTTTCATTTGTTCGCTTCTTAAAACGGATGCATGTCTTTTTTGTCCATTCATTCATACCTGCATTTATGGCAGCCCTGGCCCGCCCTCTAGCTGTATAAAAAATCACAGACTAGGAGGTTAGTTTCAATCTCTTGAAACAAGCACACTTAACTATCCCTTGTTTGCAAATCGTGGACCAGATCTTTGGTGCATTAGAGAGCAAAAAATTGCGATTATTTGCAGATTTTTAAAGATAGCATATTTTATTCACCCTTACCAAGGCTATTATCGATTACGTATGGGACTTCTCCTGACGGCCATAGGCTGCTTCTGACCGAACCTCTTTTGCGGGAGCTATCAACATCCATTCCGTGCTCGGCTCTATAGAGGACATCCGCAGGAAGGATCATATCCCCCTCGAATAAATCGTTCTCGTCGACACCCAAATTTTCTATCATAAAAAATTGAACACAGACGATGAATCAATCAATTAATACTGAACTTAATTATTCATTCAGTAAGTCGATCTCTATTTCTTTCGGTCAAATAATAAATCATGCAATGAAGAAATTAAGTGTCATTATACTAGTTAACTAATTAACTAATTAATTGTTAAGAAAAAGAACAACAACAGCAAAACAAATAACTTCCATTCTGCTTGATCCTACTAACTAGTCGCAGGAACAGAAGGCCTATATTTCCAACCTTTTCGTGGTGGCCTACATTTTAATAGCAAACAAAGGGGTGGCAAGTTCTGTTTTATAAAATAACAGCTACACTTCTATGTAACGCATAAAAGCGATTTGGTGTGAAGCAAAGCGAAAATCACGGCTATCACCAATAGAACCAGATATACTTTTAATCATAATAGTGTCAAAGATTCTGTTTTATTCTAAGACAATCGAAGTCTTAGAAAGTGCTCTCACTTAGCGATTATCACCCAAAGCGCCCAAACAATCAAGCTGCAAATCGATTAGTTTCCTTTGATTAGTTTCCTTCGGCGTACCAATTTAGTTGCATAAAAAGAACTGTGATAGCTAGAAAAATCGTTGATCAGAAAACAACAGATGCTAAATGGAAAGTTCAAAAAGGGAAGAGAGCGCAAAACTCCGAGTGTTAGCTTAGACAACTATGATCTTCTTTGGCATTATTACGAGGAATTATCGAACAACCTTACCATCAGGATTTTCCGATGCAACGAAGACTGTTGTCATCAACAGGAGGAAGCACAAGCACTTCATGGTTCTTGTTTTCTTAATTCTTGTTCTCTTAAGTTTCGTTTCCAGTGAAGACTTAAGCAGTAAGCTTATGCTCCACGTGGGAAAGCTGCCTCTTATAGTTCATTGCTCGATGATCCAATATGTATTTGCTGAATTTGGTCTGTTAAAATTGCAGCTTAACTTTTGTAGAAATAAGGTTATCTCTTAGTTTCTATTCCAATATACTGAGGGAAATTTTCTGTGCGCATCATACACCAAACCATGCAACATATTGTTTTTTTCCTTGTGTAAGTTGGGCCTCTTCCTTCCGCGGTGACGTAAGAAGGAAATCATATCACCATCTTTGGGAAAACACCTCTTCTGGTAACGTCAAGAGTTGCAATATTGCAAGACCTTGTCAAATATCACTTCTTGTTGTTACTACTATTAGAAGGGCTATATCAGCAATGTTTCCACAATTATCAATCGACTATATTTGTACCAATGGCGATCCGTCCGTCTGTCTTGATAAATATACAAATATGAGTCATTTCAAGACGTTGTATTAACTGTTCTTTAGGGTAACGATCATCTCCGCGCCACTCAGTGTCACTGACCGGTCGACTCGCATCAATCCAGCTGCACCAGCAGTTTTGGCTCATATTAATTTACCGACGTCATCTCCGTCACTTTACTCCATTTTAGCCGCACTTCAAATAACCCAAATTAAACTACTTAGTCAAAACCATGCCTTACATAGCCATACAAGGCATCCAAGATTAAGGCAGCGCTGTCTTTACCTAAATTTGTCTTCCTTTGGTTGTAAAGAAGTGATAAAAAGGCGTACACTACATCATGGAAAACTTTGACTATATTGTTCATTTCTCCCTTTATTTTTTAGATTTTTTAAAATTATAAGCAGAGACTGTACTATGATCCTGTAGTGTTATTTTTTTTCTTTGCTAGTATGCAATTTATGCGGTCGTTTTGGTTTTGGTTTTCTAATCTACTCAATATTCTTTAGTCGACGAACCTACAATAATTACCTTGTTTTGCTCTAAATGATATTAAGAATGTACTACGACAAAATTAAAATACCCACATAACTACCTTTATGATAATTGTTTTGAATGTTTTACCAGAACTATGTATGTACATTATGGTAGAATCGACCCAATGAACACATTTGGGAACTAAGTGACATATTCTACGTATGTATTAAGGGTGGCTATTTTGGGAATACCCTGTATTTTAACTGCTCAATCTTGACCACAAACATTCATTTTCCACGTAATGAAAGCAAAACCACACGTTTTCTCGACGGTATAAAGTTTACGATTTTGTCGGAAGTTAATATCAAGCTCAGATCTTATCGCCATCGGTAATGCACTGAAAGCAGAAATATAATTCCAATATCTCTATAGTCTCTTTCGTTCAAAAATGATATGATGCGTTTAGTTTTATCAAAAATACATCTTAACATAGGCGGCTTAATGCGTTTTGTTTTGGAGTTGAGTTCTGACCGGGTTTGTCCTTTTAAATGACACTACTTTTACGCATGGAATTCTTTATATGCATCTTAGGGTCAGTCTCGATTCAGATAATTAATCAGTGCATCAGTTTTTTTTAACTTTTAATTCTTTTTAATTTAATTTAGCAAAAATGACGACTACAAAGAAGAAGAATCATCACACCATGGTTAAATATATATGTGTTATTTGCCGGCAGGGAGGTCCGTATGGTGAAAACTGAGACCGAGGTCTTGAAAATGCTGCCCGAGGCCCGTAGGCCGAGGGCAGCATTTTCAAGGCCGAGGTCACAGTTTTTCATCATA
This sequence comes from Pocillopora verrucosa, assembly GCF_036669915.1. Classification (NCBI taxonomy): domain Eukaryota; kingdom Metazoa; phylum Cnidaria; class Anthozoa; order Scleractinia; family Pocilloporidae; genus Pocillopora; species Pocillopora verrucosa. The sequence continues at coordinate 12,959,303 of NC_089325.1, forward strand.
CGGACCGACCCTTAGCCAATAAATAACATATTTATCTTTTTAAAACTTGACGAAATTCATTCCGAAAGAACCCGAATGATTTAGGGCTGTAAATATGGCAAGATCTTCCATAAACTGAACAGTTTTTGAGCAAGTAAATGGTAGTTAAAATGGTAGTTAAAATGGTAGTTAAAATAGAAGTGACGCAAATTAAAGTGGACATTTTCATTTGCGTAAAGATAAAAGTGATTTAAAAGACTTCCAAACAAAGTTTGAAACGTTATTATACAAGTATCTGTTACAATCTGACACCTGTCAATTAGAGAGCGCGTAAGAAAAGAAAAAAGCGCATGTAGATTTTTAAAAAACAACAAAACTAGTTTGGCAAGGACTATCACCACAATGTTTTCTTCAAAAACAGTCAATGATCTTACGGAAGTATTATTCACTCTCATCGACGATAAATTTATGTACGAAGATTTACCTTTGTTCATTAAGTAATCGGCGAGGAAAGTAATGGTAAGTAAATTCAAATTTTTTGTTTTGAAGTTGTGAGAGTTTACTCGTTTGTTTGCTGCAATAGCGTGTGAAAATCTGGTCTTTCCTTCGCAAAAACTAAATTCGGATGATATACTCCAACGAGACACAAGGGGATTTCATGTGGCCTTTTCTCATTTAATTCCTTAAGTTTCTGTTGTGCAATTTACAATACAAATGTCCAAATTGAACGGACTTGAAAAGACTCACCGATAGCGTATATTTGTTGCAGAACTGAAATTAAAACTTCACTCGCCTTTTCACTACGAACAAAATTGTTTGAGAAAATCCAGATATTAAATGAATGAAAGTTCCATCGATTAGTTCAACTGTGGCCAAATATCTTACGTTTTAACTCTCTAGGTACTTTTTGTGAACGATATAAATTAATTGCAGACGTTTTTTAGGCCGCCTGTCAACCGACGTAATGACATTATTGCCTATACGAAAAAGTCATACTGAAACGAAAATTTTTCAGTCCACCAAAGTGACTTGAGAGAGAGAAAAGAAAGGATTCATAAGTTATTTATCGGCTTGAGGTAGTGACCGACTTCTTTGCTTAAAAATACTGCCCAGCCGGTAGAACGAGATATATTTATGAAAAATAGCAACGAATGAAGGGATGTACTTGGCGACTCACGAAAGCGTTACCGTTGCCCGTGGGCAGAGATAGGAAAATACTGACCGGGTAAAGAACCAATCAGATTGCAGGATTCTTTACCGTGCCCTCTGAAAAAAAAAATATGTTGATAACGTGCATGCAATATAAATATCATTCCATTCAATACCTATGAATTATCCACCGGTATGCTTTTTTCTTATACCTTCGTAACTTTTTATTATTTGGTTATTGTTTTGTCCGTCTAAAACATCTAATTACGTAGTTTATTCCGATGTTAGCGCCACAGGGTGTGGTGCCCACTTAGATGTCAACAATGAACAGGTATGTCACAAGTTATGGGATGTAGATGATTGTGGTAAAAGTTCCGCCTGAGGGGAGCTGTTAGCTATTTCATTCGCCCTGGAGTCGTTTTTGCCTCTCTTTAAAGACTCTAACGTGAAGTGGTTTTCTGATAGCCAGAGCTAGTCCCTCTATGCTAGTTTCAGAGTTCAAACTGTTTGTGTTTCGCTTCTCTCTTCAGGTTTTTCAAGGTTGCCCAAAGTTGAGATGTGAGAATCCACTCTGCTATTAAATTAGACGGCAGTCACTAGACAGCATCAGTCTGAAGGTATCTGTGTCTCCAATGTGGACTTGAGTGGTTCAATAGATTTGTGATTATATTTGGAGTAGGTGGCTGGGAGAATAAGACAATAAATGACAAGAAATGAGAGAGCGGATGATTTTGACCAATGAAGGCTTGAGTGATTCACTAGCTTTGTGATTGTATTTGGTATAGGTGGCTAAATGAAGAGGACAGTAAACGGCAAGAAAAGAGAGAGCAGATGATTTTAACTTGGACGGTTAGTCATTTCATTTATAAATGACCGATCATACTGAATTATCACTCGAGTTATGGGGAAAGATGATGGTAAATGAATCGAGGAGTTTGTACGAAAATTATGGATTAATATCATTTTGATAGTTAACAATTGTTCCGTGAGCGTGCGTTGGATATGACGTAGTAAATAACCGAATGGGCTATAACCAGTCTCTTATCCAACAACTGTGAATGGAATAGTTGTTGTATTAAATTTCATCCTGAATGTTTGAATATTTGAAGCTTTTCTTAGTTCCGTAACAGTTGGCATAATACATTTCCATATGCGGTGACTCGGAATGTGAGCTGATAACCGGAGTCAACTAATCCAATCAGATAACTAGAATTGCAATATTCGGAGTTCGTCTGAGTTTAAACTGTAATGTATCTAATGATTGTAAATTTAAGGAACGATTTCATTCAGAAAACTATTTTCAAATCTTGGGATTCACGCGAATGGTTAGAAAGTATTTGCTACCATTTGACCTCAAAATGGTGTAAGAATATCAGAATTTGGTATATAAAAGTATGGGTTTGGTGTGTAGATATTGTGGTGAAGACTTTTGTCGATAAAAATGACATTTAGGGATTCTATTGAGGTAATTAGAACATTGAAGATGAAATGGAAAACAACATTGTACGAAATGTGTTACAAATATTAACTGTTACAAATATTATCCTGGTGGTAGAATTTTGAAAGTTAATCAGTATTTTTGTGGAGCCCCGTATTAGTTAAAATTAGTGTGTGGAGTTTCTTTGAGTTACAGTAAGTCTTTGAAAAAATTTTGTTATGCATGCTGTGTGGTATTTCTGTAAAATTTTGCGAGCACATTTGTTTTGATGATGCAGTGAACATATGTTGTAAATAATTTTATGAAATATCAGGATATATGCGTTTGTCCCGTGGTGGAGGTGAGGAGGGGGTGCTTCTAAGCAATAGGCTAATGTGATATGGATGCTAACTTCTCGTAAGGGAGAAAAATAGCACCAAATACTGTTGCTGAGGCAAGAAATTGTAAAAACGATTGTGTCCTTATAGATCCAATAAACAATGGATTGTAAATGAATGAGGAAACCGATTTGAGCCTCTTTGGAATAAAGAAAATAATATTCAACAAGGACAAAAGCATACAAGTAAAAGAATTTTAATAACCTCGCTTGATACACAAGAGCTTAGGACGAAATGCAATCTCGTTCTCGGCTAACTGGATTGGGGCATCGCTTCATGCAGTTTATCCTAACTATGAATCTCCTGCATTGGCGTACTGGCCGCTGTTGGCAACTTTTCCTTCTGTCTCGACAACCGCCATGTAGGAAATGAAGACAAAGACTTAAGTCTTAAGACTTTGTTACTGCAGCTCGGTAAAACTATTTTAAACATATCGTAAAAACGCAACTTACATTAATATTTTTTCGCCAAATAACGCGCGAGATATGAGGCCGCAGCACATCGTAACATCTTGGTTCACACAATGCAGACTGAAAATGTTGAAAACGGAGCAAAAGCGACCGGACAGGACAGGACAACAACACTTGTAAAAAAAGGTTTTTAAACGTCTCATTGCTTTTAAAACGATGAAATCAAAGACTGACGTTTTGGGCCACTTTTCACATGAACTAAGCAACTCGAGATTATTACCTGCGCGTTTTTAACCTTTTAAAAAGGGACATGTCTCGAATAAAAGCTTAGAATATAACAAAAAGAGATAGCGATAAAAACAAAATTTAAATCATATTACCAAAAATAAGACCGTTATGCTATGGTTATGATGCGTTACAGACCTCCTCCACCTCCACTTCTCGACCTCCATATCAACCTCTACCTCCACGTCCACGTCCACCTCTACCTCTACCTCTGCCTCTACCTCTACCTCTGCCTCCACCTCTACCTCCACCTCCACCTCCACCTCCTCTCTTTGCACATTCACTTCGGTACATAAGGTTCGCTTGCTCTGCATCAGTTGAACTTAAACCAATCCTCTGGCCAATAACATTTTGATACTGGAAAATACGATACACGAACGTCAATTAACTACTGCAGCCCATTTAGGAAGGAGGCTGGTACCCATTGGGGGTTGGGGGGTTCTTTCTTCTTCGTAGCTGTTCTTTGGTATTATATGTCGCACTATTCCCCCCTCCCCCATCACATACCATCACCCCTCTTCCCCCCCCCCCCCCAAAAAAAAAATCCGCAAATACGCTACAAAAGTCTATTCACCTATTGAAACCTTTCGGTGCAGGATTACACTCTAAGACAACGGCCGATCAAGAAGTGTCTGAGGGAGAGAGTGGAGCATATTGGTTACACCAATGATTGCTTGTGCAATTGGTGTCCAGGATTCTGTTTGTCGAGGCTCCCAGTGACTTGACGGGCCCAGTAAGCTTATTTTTGTTTGCCATGAATTCGCACAAGATGGGAATATGGAAACTGTTGTAATTGAAATAATTAAGATATCAGGAAACAGAAAGAGAATGAACTGGATTATGAGGCGTAGTAACATACCTTCTTGTCTTTCGTTATTATGGTTTGAAGTCCAAGTTTCGGGTTCTTGCTGAATGCTTTGTCGTCGTAATGCATCAGGCTCTCGTAATCATAAGGGATGCCGAGAGAATCAACGAATGACCTTCGGTACTTCTTAAAATTATCCTTCATCCCTGCAATAAATTATGATGAAATTTTTTTTGTCGGGAAAGTTAGTTGCTGTAATATAATTATTTTATTTAATGGATTCGTACAAGTACAAGTACAGGTGCATAACAATAGGACATAAGTCCCTTACTTGGTTAATACACCCACACGTAAAAAATATCCCGGAAAGCAATATCCCGAAAGAAGATCCCTTCCCTGATCCGACTAAACTACAATTCAAATAATCTAAATCACACAGAACATTCTAAAGTATACAAATTAACAACTTAACTCAACTTAACAAGTACAGACAGAAGAAGTATTTACACGGCGACACTAAGATGATAAGAGGTAGACGTAAGGAAAAAATTGCTATTAATCCTGATGATGAGATCTTGAGAAGAAAATTTATGAAAGGTTTGGGTTCTCGTGAGTTGGAGATCAATTGGACCGGATATATTTGAGTAAACGGTGTTTTCTGCGTTGCTTTTCAAACACTCTACAATTTGATCAAATCTGCTAAATTCAGGGAGAGTTCGAGGGTCAAGCCAAAACGGCAAAAACTGCGCGGCTACTTTAAAATAACTTCAGCCTGATACTATGTTGGATTACAGTTCAGTTTGTTTAAACTTTTGAAGTACTGATAATATGCATTGAGTTCATTAGGGTGACAAATAAAAGAAGACCTAAGAGGAAACAAAATATCGCTTTTGGTAAGCGAAAAGAACGAGCTATCGGAAGTTGACTAACTGCAATAACTCTATGACGAAACTCAAATTTAGGTTTTTGGTGGAAGATACGTGCGTGCACGTTCTTGAGAGTGATTGTACAGTAGCTAGTTTAAAAAAAGACTGAGTGGAGAAATTCAAGAATGAAGACTTTTGCTGTAAGGGTTTTTAAAAATGAACTGAAAATAAATTTTCCTCACCTGGTTTTACATTTTTTAACAGCACCGTGACAAACTGATCTCTATCAGGACGAGACTGTTCATGAAAGAAACCAATGGCATGGCCTGTGAAAAATCAGTAAGACGCTTGCTTTTTTGCGATTCACTCTTATGATATCTACCGTTACCTGATAATCCATAATGCTTCTTTCAAAATTCAATCAAGAGGATTTTTGAAATGGTCCTAAGTTCGGATAGAAAAAATGTTGGTTTCAATTTTCCAACGGCTTTAAAAATATCGTCCCTTGATAAAACCTCTAAAATGTGTACATATAATTAAGCAAAAAAACAAAAATAAGACAAACCAAACAGGGAAAAAAAGCAGAAGAAAAAGAAACAAACGAACCGACCATACTAAAAAGTAAGGAAAATAAATAAAAACAAATAAACAAACGCATCAGAGCAAATTATTTACCGATTTCATGGGCAACAGTTCCTAGATTCCAGCATCGGTTTCCAAGGTCAATAATTTGACGGCCTCCAACTCTACCCACATTTGATAAACACCCTCCTCTGAAAAGTGAGGCGATATCAGAAGGATGTAGTGATTATTTACATAGATTTACATAGTTTGTTGCGCTTTCATGAAAATAGAAAAACAAAGTAGAGTGTAGCTCTGTTTAAGTCGGTTATTAGGGATCTCGCGGGCGAGACCTAGTTGCGACGCTAAGGTAAACTCTGATCACAAGAAAAGATATCATATTTGTGATAAAAACTTTGCAAGTGAGCCGTTGTCTTTACTGTCTTTATCAGGTTCAAGCATTGTCTTACATGATAAGGCACCGTTAAGTTTCAAGCAGACATTTATTTAATTTTCTGTCAGTGTCGGGGTCCTTATTCTCGAACTACAAAACCTTTGGTGAATCTTATGGCTGCAAGGAGAGGACCAAAAAGAAATGTAAAATGTTTTAAATTCATGATGTACTGATTTGCGACGTACTGATTGCTGTCGCAGACCTGGTTTACGTGTAAGGTCTCCAATAGCGGAGCGCGCGTAACGTAGCCCCATACGGAAGAAAATTGTTAAGTTAACCTTTAAAGCCAAGAAAACTTAATTGCTACGTCTCGTCCATCCATCCGTACATTTGTTTAATTTAAGATATTCTGGTGTTTTCAGCACCAGAAAAAAAATGCTAACGTACTGGGATAGCTTAATTCTCTAATTTCTCCAACCATTTTTTTTTTCGTTCAAACACACAAGCTCATGATTACTAAGAATTATTTCATAGCAAATTACGCTAACAGCCTCTAACCTGTGTAAAGCAAACACTACGTAGTCTTTTTCATTTGTTCGCCTCTTAAAGCGGATGCATGTCTTTCCCGTCAATTCATTCATTCCTGCAATTATGGCATTATTTGCTTTCCTGGCATTCTGTTTTCTACCTGTGTTTTTTAAAAAGCAAAGACTAGTAAATATCGATCTCTTGCACCAAGCGGGCTTCATTTCGCTCTGTTTGCATATTGAATTCAAATCGTAGACATGACGCAGCGAAGATTCATCTCAAGTGAAAAGCTAGTTTTTCTAGGATCCTTTCCAGCATTATACTTGTTTGAATTGTGATACAGGTGAAGCGAATTGTTGGGGCGACTTTTTAATTAATACAAATGGATCTCCGAACTTAAAGTTGAAATGGAAAAAAGGGTGAGTCTACTCTCGACCCAAGTGTCCCAGCCACACAGAGCTTGTCCCGTTTTTTTTTTGTTGTTGTTGTATGAAGCTATAAGGGGTGCTGCAATTCTCTGAAAAATATGCCAGTCCAACGTCCCGGAATGCAGCTGATAAACTGTTACTTCGTTTTCCATTTCAGTTATGTACTGTACTGCATGTGTTGCAAATATTTGACTCCGAACTGCAAGAAACTTGTACAAATATGTCCAAGTTAACATAGAGTTTAAATACATTCGTATTAATCTCTGAAAAGTGTAATGCAAAACAAAACATGCACACAGAAGTTATTCGCCCTTACTAAGGCCATTAGAGATGACGTAAGGGACTTCTCCTTTCGGCCATAGTCTGTTTCTGGGTTTGACGGCTGCTCTTTTTCGGGAAATATCAACATCCATTCCATGCTCGGCTTTATAACGGACATCGGGAGGAAGAATCATATCTCCCTCGAACAAATCCTTATTATCCACGCCTAAGTTCTCTATGATACAAAATTGAATAAAATCGATTAGTCGATCACTTCTTCATTCAATAAAACAATCATCATTCATGCAATCAACCAATCAATTGTACAATCAATTCTCCAATGAAACCAATCAAACCGTAAGTATTACTCAACTGATCGGTAGGGCAGTCAATTAATTTCCCAATTAAAAAAGAAGCATAAGCGTGACAAATTTATGAAACTTTATGTACTTCTATTCTCTTTGATACTACTAATAATTAGTTATAACCTCTTTAAATGGATACGTTTCAATAGAAAACTAATGGCTTGTAACTGACAGCTGCTCTTATAACTAACACGAAAAAAAAGGGATTCGGCGTGAAGCGAATTTAAATTAAAACTCAATCTATTTCCCTCAAAATCAGGTTAACTTTGTATTGTATAAACATATAAGGTGTACAGCAGTCAGCAAGTGAGAAGCATGAAAAACTGAGACAGCGACACACGTTTTCCCAAATGTGAACATTGCGACCTCTTTTACTCGTGTGTTTTTCTTTCTTCTTTTTCAGGAAGCAACGTTCAATAATCGAACTACGAGAGACCCCCTCCACCGGAAGAAAGAAGTCTCAACCATCTGCGCAGGCGTCTCGATATCGTTGCCAGAGTTTAAGCGAATGTGCATGTGTAACTTTATTAAGGCTGCCTAACGATCACTAGCTCCTTTTCTACACTGGGGATCTGAAAAATCCAATCGTTTGATCGCTACACCTAACTCTTTTCCTACCACGTTTGCGCAGACTATGGTAGACCCGCTATGGTATCAGCCAGCGTTGTCTTGGCGTTAACTGACTGTCTTCAGGTCTGGCATGATGGTCTTGAGTTGTTTGATAACGTGTGCCATGACTACGAGGACTGAGTGCACCTCTGGAAGATGTAAGCGAAGGTTAGCATTTGAAGGCGTTCGCTAATCTTTCTGAAGGCTACGTTGATGTGCCAAGATATGCCACGTTTGCCAAACCAATCGGTTCAGCTTTCTCAGTATTTTCTCGGCAAATATTTTATAGCCCAGTCCTGTACAACTAGTACTGATGACTCTTCTAATGACTCGAGGATATTGATCCTTGCAGTATCTTGATTTAAGGAGCGTAGTATGTGAGCCTTCCAAGCCATCGGTAGAAATATTGGACAAGATGGCGGCCGCGCTTGCGCATTTCGTCCATAATGGCGTCCAAAGAATATAAGAAACTGTATGGAAATTTGTAAAATTTCTAAAATATAACAATCAGGAGCTCATAGTCCCGTCTGCTCTCGATCGAGACATATTCAGTACTGATTCTACTATTCATCAAACCTCACAGGGACTCGATAAATTAAAACCACTTACTTCCCGAGCCAGTTCTTTTGTCATTGATTATTCACCTAGGTCGCCATACAGTTCTTCAAAATCCGTCGTTCTCCATCCCAAAAACTCGCCTATTACAGGAAAGTACATCAATAAAGTCAACTGCTCTCGATTGAATTGACTGCTACAGAGTTCGAAGCGTCCAAATATCCTGTAAAATTGCCATTTCCTCCCATCGAAAAAGTTACCAACGCGCCAGAATATCCCTTATTCGTGTTGAATAAGTGACGAGACGCCATCTTGAAAACTATAACTGAAATAGTTAAACACGAGCAACGCTGATCTTCGAATCCTCGGCCATATTTGTTTATGTTCTTGCAGGGAAATAAATTAGTTCTCGGTCCTTTTCGGAGTAAAAATATGCCAGGCATTGAATACAAATTCAGTAGTCTTAGCGCGAAAATTAAATTAAAGCAAATCAAAATTTTGACATCATGTCATCGCTCTGCCTCGAAAAATCCCAAAGATTTACTTTCAGGTCTTCTTTTCTTTTTCTTTTCATCAAATAGAAGATCTGCAGTGCTCAAATTGTATAAGTCATGGTACGAAACACTCTTCTTTGCAGATCGAGCCGTGATCGCCGCCATATTGAATTCTCTTGATATTCTATTGTTCTGGAGTGTAATACGATATGTCCTTGATTTCTGGCGATGATAGATGTTTGTTTCAGCTCGAAAGTTCCTCCTTGACTTCGGGTAACAGGTTATTTGTCTAGGCGATCACTGCTGATTCCATTTCGCTGAGAGTTGACATTAGTTGGTCGCATCGATCACAGGTGTCGTCATGATGATAGCCGCACTGAGCTTCAAAGGCCAGCTCCTTTGGGTCACTCAACGCAAACAATCTGCAGTGATCAGCCACAGTAGAACTCTGACACACGTGTACCTATAACACACAAAACAAATTACTCACGACTGTCTGCCAGACCACATGCAATGCATATACGTTTTGACGAGCCTGGGTGCTATGTAATTTATATACACAAAAAAAGTAGTCATTGCGAAAATCTGAAAAGTAATCGAATGAAAAAGAAACACAAAGTGCCATAGGCAAGGCAGTGGCGTTTGGCTTCCATAAATCGATAGTTGGTCAGACCAGGAATATAACGATGGAGTTTGGAAAAGCGCACCTTATCTGCCATGATGGAAAGTATTTGGCGACGCATCTCCCAAGTGTTGGAAGTCTGATAACATTAGGCAAGTGCCTCCATCAGCGTCACGTCCACAGTGTCGTCATCAGAGTCTTCATTACCGGAGATCTGGCGGCGCACCACATCTGAGGAACACACTGCGCGGTACAAGGGGCCTGTCTCTTGTTCTTGAAAGAACAAGTTATCTCCATGATTTGTAGCCTTGTTTAAGCTGTGAGAATTCTGGAGACCCTTATCTTGATAAAAACAAGCTAATTCAATTTATGCTCGTGTAATGCGGAAAAGTAGAGTAGGCATGTTGTTTTTGTACTAAAAAGACCTGTTTTAAGGATTTTATACTCGTTTATAAAGCGCCGATCTGTGCTTACCACATTTTTTTTATCTCGTGTGGTATGAAAGGTTCACAACAATAAAGTTGGTTTATATTAAACCGGCCCTGGTTTAAAATTTACAATTTATCAAGGAAGAACGAATGGATATTATTATTTTTTGTGCCCACGATTCTGTGTTGTGTAAATTTATCGGGGAAAATGTTTGTTATCTATATGGATTAGTTTAATCGGTGTTTAGATCTGTGGCGCTTATATTGCTGTCTGTTAACGTCCTCTTAGTAACGAAAGACATGTTATTTATTCACAACACCTCCTACAATTTACAGTTTACCTCCGTGCAATCAGCATTCGCGTTTCAATTTGGTTCTTCCGTTTCTGCAACAACGTACCAAACTTTTAGAGCGTAATTAGTCTAATTATTATTGACTTGAACCTCGGCCTCTTGTGGGAATGTTGTTGCGTGACAGGTGAATTTATTCATAATTACACACTGAGGATCGGAATGTAGGAAAATAGTAATTCGCGGGGTATTTTGTTTGAGCTATTGTAGGTTTACCGTTATAAAATGTAATTAGTTTAATTTTCATTTGAAGGGAGGTAAACGTGTAACGAAAGTATGCAAGACAATATAAAAGAGGTTCTAAAAATCTTGTGGAACGAGTCAAGATTGCCATCGATTGCCTTTATTGACCTTTACTCAGGCGGTTAGTTCTACAGTAAAAACCCGCGTATAAGAACCTAGTGATTTAAGAACCTACAGGCTGAAATTTTGCATTTTAATACCTAAATATATAAGAACCTATTCAGCCTGACAAAGAAAAATAGGTTCTAATGTAAAAAAACACTCCAGATTTGATGTTCAAATTCTGTATTTTAATTGTGAAAATTTTTGTAGTGTACTGCTTTTTAGTCTTACCAATAAAATATTATTCATTCCATAAAACTCTGTTGTAGTTACAAATACAGTCACAAATACTGTGCAGTACACTGTATATACTGTAAATAGCTAGACATGTTTTGTTCTGTACAGCATGGATTTGATTGGTAAACAAGGCAGGCATATTTTTCCTGTTGAAATTTGCATGGTGATCATACAACTGTAAATATGGTCAGGCCCATGATACAGGACTTGTTTCGACAACAAGGCTTGACATTTTTGTAAATGCTTTACAATTATAACATATTAGTACTATTATAGTTCCCCGAATCCTATCACTATAATAACTTTTGCAAATAAGAACCTACTAAGAACCTAATTAGCCTGTTATTGGAAAAAATACCTCAAAATATAAGAACCTGTTCAGCCTGAACTCCAAAATTCTAGGTTCTTATACGCGGGTTTTTACTGTACGCCGACGTGGCTAGAACTAACCTGAAGTATGAATAAATTTTTCTCCAAGGTAAGCTTAACGTGACCTTTCTGTTGTACGTTTTCTTTCTCAAGGAGAGAAGGATTCATTTCGATGTAAACAAATATTTTGTTGAAGGCATGCGTTTATCGTTACCAGCTGTTGACAGTTAATTGATGTGATTTTCCCAATTTTTAAAGCGTCGGTGCTTGGTCCTCGTTGAAAGCCCGGAATTGAATTAAATACCTGCTTTTGTAACTACATTTCTTCTACCAAAAATTCTAAATCTCAAGCGATTCAGTGCTTTACCGGGCAAAAAAATGTCGCTTTAAAAAGTGCACGAAATGAAGAGTTTTCAGTACGCGAATTTTAGCGATTGTTGAAAGCTTCCCGTGGCCTAACAATTCAAATCTACAGGTCTTTAAATTGACTTAAAAACTTGGTTAACCTTCAAAGAGATATTTCTATGTGTAAAACAGGGTTTTAATGCAATGCGACTCAGATCAGAGCAGATTGTTTGAGAGGGTATGAGATATGTTTATTTCAGCGGTTTCATGACACGTTCTTCTGATTTTAAAATGTATATTTCAACAAATTAAACCCACCACGTTCCTTGGCCTACCATAGGGTATCTTCAAAAAATTATCAAGGAAATTGGTTTTCTATTATGTGCCACCTTCCGCTTGGTGTTAGTGGACAATAGCTCTTAATTGCTTTAAAACTGTGATAGCTAGAAAATCACTGAAAAGTTCAAAAAAGGGGAAACAATTCAAAACTCCGAACCTCAGCTTTGAAAAACTATGATCTACTCTGGCATAATTACAAGAGATTATTAACAACCTTACCTTCAGGATTTTCCGATGCAACAAAGACTGCCGTCATCAACAGGGTGAAGCACAGACACTTCATGCTTCTTTGCCTTCTCAGTCAGCTTAAGTTTGCTTGCCTGTGAAAACGTCTGCTATAAACTGATGCTTCTCGTGGTCAAGCTGTTTCTTATAGTTTATCTCGTCAACAATCCAATATGTGATTCAAAAAATAGTGTGGAAATGGGGTGACTCTCCTTGTGTTTGTCGCTAGTGAAAACCAGGCTGGAGGGATACCGAGATCCAATATCACATTTAAGATTGTCCTTGCAGCAAAATGGTAGTCATTACTCCATTGAAATAAAATATGATTAGGTGCAAACAAACCGCGTAATATTTATTGCTTATACCTAATGTAAGCAGACCAGCAAATCAGAACGGAACTGAACAAAGGTGACTAAAATATCTTGATCAATATTATTCCGCCGTTTACACTCCGACGTCAAATCGCATGGCACTTTCCAAAAATGTCGCAGGGAGTAATGCATTTGTCAATCTAACTGAAATAGTGAAGAGTCTATGAAATGCAAGTTACTAAAAGTGACTCTTTTTAATTTTGAGGTTGTAATGAAATCTCTGGGGACCTATTTTTGTTATCACAAAGATATGCAGCCAAACAAATGGATGTGACTACCAAGAAAGGGGATTTAGGCATTTTGCAACTTAAACTCAAAATTTCAGAGCATAACAAGTTGTCTTCTAATCAAATTTTTGCTATTTTGTTGCGTTATAGAGTGGTACAATTGTTTTTTTGTTTGTTTTTTCGTACCTTAGGTTTTGAATAACTTTAATTTGATCCTGCATGAACCTCCTGGAGGCACAATATAGGTGGGCATATATCTAAGAGTATCACTGGCAGTGATGCATATCTTGAGACAAATTTCCTGAGATACACACTAAAATATCTAGCTTATCACTGCACGACAAACGAATGCTTCAAATTGCGCACATACACAAAATACTAAAAATGTTGCTGTATCAGTAAGGACGTCTATGTTACTCCAATATGAGAAGCTACAAGGCTTTGAGGTAAAGCCTAATAACCAACTATTTTTGTGTCATAGAACGGTACAATTGTTTTCATTTCGTTTTTTGTACCTTAGGTTTTGAATAACTATGATCGTGCATGAACTTCCCGGAGGCACAATGTAGGTGGGCATATATCTAAGAGTATCACTGGCAGTGATGGATATCTTGAGACAAACGTCCTGAGATAAACACTAAAATATGAAGCTTATCACCACAAAAAATATGCATGCTTCAAAAAGTGCAAAATACAAAATACTAGTAATGTTCCTTTTTAAGGACGATTATGTTACTCCAATATGAGAAGCTACAAGGCTTTGAGATAAAGCCTAATAACCAAATCGACCCTCATAGAGTAGCGAGGATCGTGAAAAGCAAGGAGTCCCTTCATCAACTAGCAAAAGTAGTACATTGCAAAATCATTGATGCAGTAATGCGGCTCAGTTTGTTTAAGTACAGAGTTCTGATTGGTTATTATTTCCCTTTTCTTAGGCCGGGTTCCAGCAATGCATTTCAGTAGGGAACTCCATGAGTTAGCTTGTTATTTATCCATTTATCCAGTTATCCATTTATCTAATCTGTCCATCCATCCATACAATATCCCTCCATCCATCGAATCCATCCATGAGGGTCTGGATGGGGTTAACTGACAACTGACAAATGGCTAAAGTTTTAATTGACAACTGACAAAGTGCTGATAATCTAACTGACAACGTTTGTGGTGGGCTCATACTGACAGCTGGCAAAAAGACTGGATCGCCCTAAATATCCTAAAAATTGGATGTGAAATAGGGACAGTTGATTAATTTTGTCCAATAAAAGTTCGTTTTTATTTGATATCAGTAGGGGTACTCCAGAGTGTCATATTTCGTTAATAATTACCGCATGGAGTATCCACATTAAGGTCATATATCACATGTCGATTATGTGACCTTTGATACCCAACTCGATCGTCAACTTACGCGATGGCCGTCAATGCTAGTATTTTAAAAGCTGTTGTAAGCTTTTTTCGAATTGGTTCGGACACGGCATTTGAGTGTCACAAAGGCTGCATTCCTGATAATGATGTAAACACCTTACTAGCGCCTAAAAAAAAACCCTCTTTCGTTCCTTGGTCTAAAGGAGTTGTCCAGTAAATGTGGCCTCGGAGATTTTGATGGGTTAAGTATTGTACATTAATCTACTGTACCACTCATGGTAGAGAGAAAATTGACCTCGTACCCAAGTCTCTTCCGCGGCCGTGTCCAGAGCATTTCTAGAGAGAAGAGAAGCGAACTCGGAAATGCAGGTAGAAAACACTCGTGTTCAGCGAACTGCACGGGGAGTTTTGGTATTGAGACATGTCCCAGGGTGCAATGATCTTAGATCTTAAACTATAGTTGAAAAAATGCCGATCAGGAGGATTTTCGGGGCGCAAACCGCGTGGACAACAGTCGAAATCGGAGTGTGATGAAAAAGCAAGCTTTAAAACGGCAGAAATCGCATGAAACCACAGCGGACACACAAGATGTGAGTAAGTTTTATTGATTTTACTTGTAAAATGTTCATATTTCGAAATATTTTTGGTTGTAAATCGACCATATTTTGTTCTCCAAACAATACCTTGTAACGTGTTTAAATTCTTAACGGTTCCTCCCGAGTCACATAACGCACGACGCTCTCATGAATTAGTCGTTTGCTTTTTCTCAATGCATGAGCTTAGGCCGCCTGTGGTGAAAACTTATCACATACCTCCGTAATCTCGGAAATCCTTGTATAACACTGCAGTTTATCTGATAAATCTCATTTATCGCGCGATAAAATTGAATTTAAAAAGTAGATAGCTTTTCCTCCGTGGGCCACCGTAAAGATGAGATTTATTGCGCGAAAAATTGAATTCATAGAGTGGATAGAGTGTCCGCTAAGCCACCTTATGATTGGCTGTCACGCACGTTGTTTCCGTGGACGAGAGGAGAATCGCTGCAACAGTCGAGGAGGTATGTTTTGAGTTCAATAGTTCTTCTAATTTTCGTGAAAAGATCATTGAGTACTACTTTGCAATACTTCTACAATACATAGCTCTGTGAATCAGTCCAGTAATCAAGAAAAGTTGCTCAACATTGATAACAATGGACTTTGTCAGTGCAGTGCACTTGTTTGAATTGTGATATGCGCGAAGCGAACCAAGCTTTTCGTTCTAATGAGAAGGAGGTCTGCACTCGAGCAAATTTCCTATTCACATTAGAACCGTTCCCGGTTTTTATGGCATGAAAAGACAAGCGGTGTTGCAATTCCCATTGAAAGCGCTGTTAGTCCAGCTTCCCGAGGTCCAGCACTCTTACCAACACTGCACTCTAAAGCTTATCAGGGGACATGATAGCAAAAGTAGAGCAGAAGGTGCAATATTTATCTTTGGTGCTCTAGGGAGCAAAAAATTGCGATCATTTGGAGAATTTTAAAGACGATATATCTTATTCACCCTTTACCAGGACTGTTATCGATTACATATGGAACTTCTCCTGACGGCCATAGTCTGCTTCTGATCGAGCCTCTTTTGCGGGAGCTATCAACATCCATTCCGTGCTCGGCTCTATAGAGGACATCCGCAGGAAGGATCATATCTCCCTCGAATAAATCTTTATCGTCGACACCCAGATTTTCTATGATAAAAAAAATTGAACACAGACGATAAATCAATCATTTAATACTGAATTTAAATAGTCATTCAGTAAGTCGATCTCTATTTCTTTCAGTCAAATAATAAATCATGCAATGAGGCAATTAATTGTCATTATACTAGTTGTCTAATTCTTTATTAAAAAAAAAGAACAACAACAGCAAAACAAATAACTTCCATTCTGCTTGATCCTACTAACCAGTCGCAGGAACAGAAGGCCCTTATATTCAACCTTTTCGTGGTGGCTTTATTTTAATAGCAAACACATGAGTGACAAGTTTTGTTTTTTAAAATGACAGCTACACGTATAGCGGAGCTCGCAGAGCGTAGATCCATAATAATAAAAAATGGTAGTAGTAACCCATCAAGCCGAAAAAATTTGGATTTATGACCGTTCGAACGTACGACCGACCGTACAAGGTGCTACTTTTAACATGCGTAGTCAACTCTACTACGGGCACGTCAACGCCACGGCTTTGTCCAGTAGTCCAGTGGTCAGTGCACTGGGCTCCAAGTCGGACGACCTGGGTTTTATTCCTGGCCGGAGCAAGGCGTTGTGCCCTTGAGACGTGCGGGAAAAAAAATGCGAGCTCCGCTTTTAGGCTTGGCTAAATCTATATGTTATTTAACGCATAAAAACGATTCGTTGTGATGCGAAGCGATAATCATGACTATCACCAATAGAATCAGATAGACTTGGAATCACAATAATATCAAAGATTCTGTTTTATTCTGTGACAATCGAAGTCTTAGAAAGTGTTTTCATGTAGTGATTATCACACAAAGCGCCCAAATAATCAAGCTGCAGATCTTTTAGTTTCCTTCGGCGTGCCAATTTAATTTCTTAAAAGAAACTGTGACAGCTAGAAAAATCGTTGATCAGAAAACAACAGAAGCTAAATGGAAAGTTCAAAAAAGGAAGAAAATGCAAATGCATTTGAGCCTTCGCTTAAAGAACTATGATCTTCTTTGACATTATTACAAGGACTCATCGAACAACCATTGTTTTGTTAATCCTTGTTCTCTTAAGTTTCGTTTCTAGTGAAGACTTAAGCAGTAAGCTTATGCTCCATGTGGGAAAGCTGCCTTATAGGTTAATGCTCGATGATCCAATACGTATTTGCTGAATTTGGCCCGTTAAAATTGTAGCTAAACTTTTGTAGAAATGAAGTGATCTCTTACACAGGACGAATGATTTTATTTCGGTGCCTTTAGGCAAAATATTAAGCATCCTTATAGGTTGAGTAAAGCTGTAATCGTCTTTAATTGTCGAATGAAATATCCGAAAGCTAACACTAACCTTTTATGAATCTTTAATTGAACATAGGTTTAACTTTAATTACGCAAATCTTTCGGTATCCTTTAAGTGGTCTCTTTTTTGGCACAAAAGAGGGTGTCTAATTAAGATACATTTAATTTGACTTAAAGGTGAGATTTAAATGAGTCTCGCTGTTTTGACATCTTTAATTGCGCATCAAAGATAATCTCATAGTTATCTGAACTGTCAATAGAAAATTCACCCCAAATTATCCAACAGATTCATTGATGAGCAAGAAGAGCAAATTTTGTTCAACGTGCAACAGCAACTTTGTCGTGCTCACTATTCTTTATGGGGTCGAAACATCTGCATTGAAAGCGACGGTCTTCATTTTTGCATCTCCTTTAAAGAGCGCATGTGGTGCGATGACAAGTTAGCGTATGTTTTCTGCGCTCAACTTAATGACTTTTTATCATGCTCAACTTTCGAAAGGCATGAGGGGAAACGTAACGGGCAGATCTTAACAGATACTTTCGTGGCGGCTTAAAATTCCTGTGATTTGTTTCGCGAAATTTCAAGTTCATCTGACGATGAAGGTTAGTTACTTTGAATCTAGAAAAGTTATAATATATATATATATATATATATATATATGTATATATATATAAAAATTATATCTATACATCTTTTATTATTACATGGGAACGTAACTGCTATTCAACGTTGCTTGAGACGATTAACGTTGAAACTTCTTCGAACTCAATCCCTATAGATTTTTCAAGGTCGAAATTGTCTACTGCTGGTGGACATTGACGCTCCAAAAAGTACCTTAGTAAACCATTGCGGTAAGTTTGTAATGTTTCTGGTTTCATATTCTTTGCCTTTGTTTTCTTTTGTCGTCTGCCTTATTTCTAGAAAGAAGTGCTCGAGAAGCGGCGGTGCTTCTTGCTTTGAAATTGCATCGTTATTAATTTGTTTGCCGTGATTTTCCTGGAAACAAGACTGCAAACGGTGTACGGATGTACTTATACTTTCTTTTAGTGTCCTTTGAAACCATGTTGTCCTTAAAAGAGACCAGTTCCTCACCTGTATAGGTTACAATGATTTGCTTTTCCGGCAGAGATGCTTGACTTTTTTCGGCATTGATACCTGTTTTGTTTTCTTTCGCGACGCTTGTTGGGTTTTCCTCAGAGAGAACTGTCGTTTAGCTTTCTACCCTCGTCTCTGCCATTTCGGTTTTTTCTTCAGTGCGTTTTCTCGTACTTTTGAGTTGAGTGGTCTCCTCAAATTCTTGTGGCCCCTCTCAAGTTAAGCTCTGGAAGCTTCAGTCGCTATTCAGTTCTGCAAATGGCATAATTTTTGCCATAACTTGGCAAATATTTTTATGTGGCCATCCATAAATGATTATAAATTTGAACATTGTCATTTATTTATATGGGAATCTTTTTACAATCAACTTCTCATGGCATTTTGATAATTATTTCTTTGAACAGCTGCTTTACAAAGATATTTCAAAACATGTCCGGAAACACAGAAATTGAAGAGCAGTAACCGCTACGAGGCTCATAGACAAAAAACTAGAAAGAGTCGTCGCCAAAGAGAGGTATTTATTGGGATACTATTTTTATCATTTTACTTTTCATATACCCTGCTGTTCACAAATGGCGGGGCCTGATCAATAGGGGGGGAAGATGTTTCCCATTAAATGTTTTTTTTTGGCACTTCAAAATTGGATGGCTTTGCATATAGACACATTTAAGGGACTGTGTCCTCTTAAAATTGTTCTATGCTTATGAGAGCAATTGTGAAATAAATTATGTATTCTGGTAGCTATAGGTATCTAGGGCCTTCCAAGAAAGTCTTTGTAAAGTAAATTTGGCAATTGTGTAATATTATCTTAAATATGGATCTGTAGTTGAGGCAAAAGAATGAAAAATATTAAGATGTGATTTGAGTTAAATGATAATTTGTATGGACCATTTGATGAAAAATAAAGGACAAGGAGACTCTATAGTATAACATGCTTAAGAATTCCATTCTTACACTGTGTGCACATGTATATCAAGAGAAATTAGTAATTTGGATCATATTTTCCATTTGAAGTCTTATAATACCCTTCTCATGCTCGTTGTATTATTTTGTTTTTTTTCAGAAGTTATTGAGAAGAACTACAGCCCTGGTCAACTGGGCTGACCAGCATGAAAAGGGGAGAGCGGTGGAGGCTCTTGTGATGAAGGCGATGAGCAGTGAGGAAAGCTGCTATGAGGACAATGGTGGAAATACCTCAAAAGTGACAAAATACTCCGTCCATCGCCTTCAATGGGAGAGTAGGAGAATGAAAACAATTTAAAAAAAACTTGACAAGGCTTATAAGAAAAAGCTCACCTCAAGAGCTAAAGAGAGAATCCTACCCAGGGTTGTTGGGCAACCTTCTCTTAGATGCCCACCTACTGAAATTTTCCAGAGTGGGCAATAATGCAGAAAAAAATTTGTTTTTCTAATTAATCAATTTGAAAATGTACAATATATTCAGATCATTATATATAAAGCATTAATTGGCCAAGTCTAGAATAAAGGTCTTTTACATGCCTGCATGAGACTTCTTGAATGTGTAATTTAGCAATTTTTATGGTCTCATTATCTAAAGTAAGTTATTGCGAATTCTTCAATTTTATATTTAATTTCTTCCACACGAGATACCTTTTTCCATATGGATGTACACGTAATTTCTGTATATCAAAGTTTCAGCTGCATTCAGAATAAGAGAACTGTTTGCTTTACTAAAAAAAATTAAGGTATATGATCATATTTAATAAGTATTACAGATGTAATAACATGGCAAATAATTGATAGAGTTATTGCAAATTTAAATTGATTAAGAAAAATATACTGATTTTTTAGATTGATAGGTTGAACTTATATTTTTTATTGTTAGTATCAGTTCAAATCGCGTTTCTTAGTGGTTGGATTTGAGAGTGCAATTTGTGAATTAATAGCTTTTTGTGCAGTGTGTTGCTTCAGCTTGTTATATTGTGTATTTGTTATATTTTTTAGTGATAAAGATTCTAAGCTATTCTATTCTATATACATGACTGAGATTATGTGAACTATGCATTGATGAAAGAGAAACAATTTTAATAAAGTATAACAATTAGTAATTCAAACATTTGGACACCTCTTTTTTTAATTGTGTGTGGGCCTCAAATGGGATATCCTCAGCTTTCATTATGGGTTTACTTTATCTCAGGGGAGCAATTGAGTTTTGAACCAAACTGTTTTATCAATGCAATTTCAAACATTCTCTTTACTTGTATGTGTGATGTCCCTTTTTCTAACAATTTAAAGGTTGCCCAAAATATCGTAATATAAATGTATGTGTGATTAAGCAGATCAAAAGTCAATTGAAGGTGAAACCTGCAGCTTTTAGAGGCACTTAAAGGTCACTTAATGATGAATGTTAACAAAACTTGAAATTTGAGAAAACCCGAAAGTACAACTAAAGATGAATTACAACAAAACCTGCAACTTTAAGTAGTACTTAAACGGAAACAAAAGATAAAAGAAACATTTAAGACGCTTTTACAAGTAGAAGTTTTGGTTGACTAAAGACAAGTTTACGAGAATTACGAGGATTCTTAAAGTCAATTAAATGGTTATTTAGGTTTGCTTTCATGTGGTCTTAAAGTGTTCATGAAATGATTCATAAGGAGACTTTAATTGACTTCTGAAATTTTAATTAAAAATACATTTCAGAACTTTCGTATGTCACCTAAAGATGTCTTAAATATTTCTAATGTTCACCTTTAAGTTACCATAAGGAAACTTACTTACTTCATCATAGTTTCTATACACTCCGTATACTGAGGGAAATTTTCTGTGCGTATCATACACCAAACCATGCAAAATATTGCGATATTTTCCACGTTAAAGTTGGGCCTCTTCCATCCGCGCTGGCGTAAGTAGGAAATCAGATCACCATCGTTGGGAAAGCGCTCCTTCTGGTAACGTCAAGAGTTGCAATATTGCAAGGGCTTATAAAATGTCACCTCCTCCTTTCACTACTATTAGAAGGGCTGTATGAGCAATGTTTCCACAATTATCAATCGATTATATTTGTACCAATGGCGATCCGTCCGTCCGTCTTAATAAATATCCAAATATGAGTCATTTCAAGACGTTATATTACCTGTTCTTTGAAGTATAAAACGATCTTCTCCACGCCACTCAGTTTCACTGACCGATCGACTTGCATCAACCTAATTGCATCAGCAGTTTTGGCTCATATTAATTTACTGACGTCATCTCCGTCACTATATAAAGTATACTATATTTTTAACCGCACCTCAAATAACCCGCATCAAACTACGTAGTCGAAACCATACCTTATATAGCCATTCAAGGCATCCAAGATTAAGAAAGCGCTGTCTTTATCTAAATTTGTCTTCCTTTGGTTGTAAAGAAGAGATAAAAAAGGCGCACGCCACATCATGTAAAACTTTGATTGTAATGTTCACTTCTCTTTTTTTTGGATATTTTTTTAAATGTACTATGCTCTTGTAATGTTATTTTTCCTTTACTAGTATGTAATCTTTACGATCGTTTTCGTTTTCTTTTTTGTAAACTACTTAATATTCTTTAGTCGACAAATCTATAATAATTGCCTTGTTTTACTCTAAGTAATATATGAAAAGAAAGTACTGCGACAAAATAAAAATACATAAATACATAACTTTATGATGTGTGTTTTGAATGTTTTACCAGAACTGTATATATACATTACGGTAGAATCGACCCAATCATCACATTTGGGAACTGATCATGAGTGACGTATTCCACGTTTGTATCACGTTTGTAGCCATTTTGGGAATACCCTGTCTTTTAACTGCTCAATCTCGACCACAGACATTTATTTTCCACGAAATGAAAGCAAAACCACACGTTTTTTTCGACGTTATGAGTTTTATGATTTTGTGGCAAGATTAATATCAGATCTTATCGTCATCGTGCGAAATCTTCCCTATATCGGTAATGAACTGAAAGCAGAAGTATAATTCCATTATCTCTATAGTTTCTGTCGTTCAAAAATGATATGATGCATCTAGTTTTGTTAAAAGTACATCTTCACATAGGTTGCCTTAAGTTGAGATGTGAGAATCCACTCTGCTATTAAATTGGACGACAGCCATCACCCAGGAAAAACAGCATCAGTCTGAATGTAACTGTGTCTCCAATGTGGGCTTGAGTGATTCAATAGATTTGTGATTGTATTTGCCTCAGAGAAGAGCACAATAAACGACAAGAAAAAGAGAGAGCGGATAATTTTGACTAATGTGAGCTTGAGTGTTAAATAACTAAGTGGGCTATAACCAGTCTCTTATCCAACAAGCGCGAATGGAATAGTTCTTTTATTAAATTTCATCCTGAATGTTTGAGTATTTGAAGCTTTTCTCAGTTCCGTAACAGTTGGTATAATACATTTCCATATAACGTGACTCGGAATGTGAGCTGATAACCGGAGTCGACTAAACCAATCAGAACACTAGAATTGTAATATATATAGATATGTATTTGTCTCTTGGTAGAGGTGGGTAGGGGGTACTTGATCTTAGCAATAGGCTAATGCGATATGGATGCTAACTTCTCGTAATTAAATTATAAAAAAATTGTGGTCGTATAGATCCAACAAACAAAAGATTATTAATGAATGAGGAAACCGAATTGAGTCTCTTTGGAATAAAATACAACAACGACAAAAGCATACAGGTAAAAGAATTTTAATAACCTCGCTTGACACACAAGAGCTTAGGACGGAATGCAATCTCGTTCTCGGCTAACTACATTGGTTGCATCGCTTCCTGCAGTATCTCCTAACTATAGAATTCCTGCAGTGTTGTATTGGCCGCCGTTGGCAACTTCTCCATCTGTCTCGACAAACCGCTATGTAGGAAATGAAGACAAAGACTTAAGTTATTCATGGTTGCTGCCGCTCGTTTAAACTATTTAAAAAATATCTCAACTCACAACATTCACTCACTCAAGTTAATTTTTTTCGCCAATTAACGCGCGAAATATGAGGACGCAGCACACTGTAACATCTTGGTTCACACAATGAATGTAGACTGAAAATGTTGAAAATGGAGCAAAAAGGACAGGACAAGAATACTTGTAAAAATAGGTTTTTAAACGTCTCATTTTTCATTGCTTTTTGAACAATGAAATCAAAGACTAGCGTTTTGGGTCACTTTTAATACGGACTAAGCAACTCGAAATCATCATCTGCGCGTTTTTAAATTTTTAAAAAGGGACATGTTTTAAATAGAAGCTTCGAATGTAACAAAAAGAGATGGCGAAAAAACAAAATTGAAATTATATTACCAAAAATAAGACCGTTATGCTATGGTATGATGCGTTACAAACCTCCTCCACCTCCTCTTTTTGCACATTCACTTCGGTACAAAAGGTTCGCTTGCCGTGCATCAATTGGACTTAAACCAATCCTCTGGCCAATAACATTTTGATACTGGAAAATATGATACATGAATAGATTCTATCTTCTTTACAGCTGTCCTTTGGTATTAGATGTCGCACTATGCCTCCCTCCCTTCAACCCTCCTTCCCCCCCTCCTCGATCTGCAAATACTCTGTAAATGTCTATTCAAACCTTTTGGTGCTAAGAAGAAAACAAGTTGTTGTCCAGGAGCTCCCAGTGACTCGACGGGCCCTATAAGCTTATTTTTGCTTGCCATGAATTCACACAAGATGAGGATATGGAAACTGTTGGAATTGAAGTAGTTAAAATATCGGCAAACAGGAAGAGAATGAACTGGATTATGAGGAATAGTAACATACCCTCCTGTCTTTCGTTACTATGGTTGGAAGTCTGGGATTCTTGCTGAACGCTTTGTCGTCGTAATGCATCACGCTCCGGTAATCATAAGGGGTGCCGAGAGAATCAATGACTGACCTTGGGTACTTGTTAAAATTATGCCTTGTCCCTGCAAAAAATTGCGGTGAAATATTTTTGGTCGGGAAAGTCAGTTGCTGTAATATTAAAGGTAGACGAAAGGAAAAAATTTCTATCGATCCTAATGACAAGAACTCTATTTTAGAGACTAGAATTTGTGAAAGATTTGGGTTTTCATGTGTTGGAGATCAAAATAACCGGAATTGTGGGATTAAACGGTGTTTGCTGCTTTTCTTTTCACACACTCTACAATCTGATCAAATCTGCTAAAATCAGGGAGAGTTCAAGGGTGAAGCCAAAACGAAAAAAACTACACGGCTACGTTAAAAATAACTTCAGACACTATTCTGGATTACGGTACAGTTTGTTTCAACTTTTGATACTTTATTACTGATAATATGCATCGAGTCATTAGGGGTAACAAATAAGAAACGACCTTAGAGGAAACAAAAAAAAAAGTTTTTGGTGAGCGAAAAAGCACGAGCTATCGACAGTTAACCAACTGCAATAATTTCATGACGAAACTCAAATTTAGATTCATGGTGCGTGCATGGGAATGATTTTTCAGTAGCTAATTTAGAAAAAGTGGAAAAAATTAAAGAAAAAAGACTTTTGCTGGGGTTTTTAAAAATGAATTGAAAATCAATTTGCCTCACCTGCTTGTACATTTTGGAACAGCACTGTAACAAACTGATCTCTATCGGGACGAGACTGTTCATGATAGAATCCAATAGCATGGCCTGCGAAAAATCAATAACACACTTGTTTTTTTGCAGTTCACTCTTATGATATCATGCCGTTACCTGATAATACATGTTGATTCTTTTAATATTTAATCAAGAGTTTTTTTTGAAATGGTCCTAAGTTCGGATAATAACAAATTGGTTGAAAAATTTTTCAACGGCTTTAAAAATATCGTCCCTAAACGTTTATATGAAATAAAACCTCTAAAAAATATGCACAAATACATAAGCAAAAACATACAAGGAGAAAGGCAGAAGGAAAAAAAAGCAAACAAACTGACCATACTAAAAAAGTAAGGAAAAGAAATAAAAACAAATAAGCAGACACACCAGAGCAAATTATTTACCGATTTCATGAGCAACAATTCCTAGAGTACGGCATCCAGTTCCAAGGTTTATAATTTGACGGCCTCCTATTCTGCCTACATTTGAATAACACCCTCCACTGAAAAGTAGGTTGATATTAGAAGGATGCATTAGTTATTTCCATAGATTTACCTGGTGTGATGCGCTTTCATAAAAAAAATAAAATAAGATAAAAAACACAGTAGGGTGTAGCTCTATATTAAGTTGATCATAAGGGATTTCGCGGGCGAGAACTCGTGACGGTACCGAGAAAAATCTGATCACAAAAAAGGAAATTATATTTGCAAATGACCTGACGTCTTTACTGCCTTTATCAGGGTCAAACATTCTCTTCAACATAGCCCCTGATGAAGGCACTAGAGAGGAGTGTCGAAACGTTGGGTCTATGAATAATAACTTCTTTGGTTACATTCATTAAATCTGCAAACCAGAGTAGCATCAAACTATGTCTGCTCATAACCATTTTTCTTTTCCCTTAATTTTCTGGTTTACGACGTACTGATTGCTGACGCCGATCTGCTTGCTTGTAAGGTCTCTAATAGTGGAGCGTGTGCAACGTAGCCCCATACGGAGGAAAATTTTTAGGTTAACCTTCAAAGCCAAGCCGTCTCGTCGATCCATCAGTACATTAGTTTTGAGATATTCTAGTTCTTTCCTTTCAATTTTTTGAGCACAAGAATAAAATGCTAACATTCTGAGATAGCTCGAATGTCTAATTTCGCTAACATCTATTTTGATTTTCGTTCAAACACACAAGCTTATTGATTACTAAGATTTATTTTAGAGCAAGTTACGCTAACAGCCTCTTACCTGCGTAAAGCAAATATTACGTAGTCTCTTTCATTTGTTCGCCTCTTAAAACGGATGCATGTTTTTCTTCTCCATTCATTCATTCCTGCAATTATGGCCCTAATTGCATTCCTGAGCTCCGGACTTCTACCTGTGTTTTTTTTTTTGAAGGGAAGACTAGTTAATATCGATCTCTTGTACTAGGCGGTTTCCTTTCGCTCTGTTTACACATAGAATTCAAATCCTAGACATGACGCAGCAAAGACTCATCCCGAGTGAAAAGGTATAGTTTTTCGAAGATCTTTATCCATCAGTTGTCTCGTTTGAATTGTGATACAGGTGAAGCGAATTGTTGCAGCGACTTTTCAACTAATGAAAAAGGGGCTTCGAACTTTTAGTTGAAAAGAAAAAAAGGGTCCCATCCACCTAGAGCTTTTCCCGGTTTTTGTGGTATGAAGCGATATGGGGTGCTGAAATTCCCTCTGAAAGGGATGCCAGTCCAGTTATGTGTCGTATATATTTAACTTCGAACTGCAAAGAAACTTGCACAAACTGATGTCCAAGTAAAACATACAGTTTAAATATATCCGTATTAATCTTTGAAAGTGTAATGCAAAACCCCGCTGTCAAGCCGATTGTGTGACATTATAGCTAGCGCAGTACAGGAGATGTGATATTTATCTTTGGTTTATTGGAAAGCCACGAATTAAGATTACAGTCCTTAGAGAGTTTTGACAATGACATGTTTTATTCACCCTTACCAAGGCCATTAAAGACGGCAAAAGGGACTTCTCCTTTCGGCCATAGTCCGCGTCTGATGGATGCTCTTTTGCGGGAGCTATCAACATCCATTCCGTGCTCTGCTTTATAGAGGACATGGGGAGGGAGAATCATATCTCCCTCGAACAATTCCTTATTATCCACACCTAAATTCTCTATGGTATAAAATTGAATACAATCGATTAGTCGATTACTTGTTCATTCAATAAAGGAATTATCATTCATGCAATCAACCAATCAGTTGTATAGTCAATCCTCCAATGAAACCAATCAAACAGTAAGTTTTACTCTGCTGATCGGTAAGGCAGTCAATTAATTTCCCAATTCAAAATGAAACATAAGCAAGAGAAATTTATGAAACCTTATATACTTCCATTCTCTTTGACACAACTAATAATTAGTTACAAACTTTTTTGATGGGTACGTTTTAGTGGAAAACTATTGGCTTGTAACTGACAGCTACATTTATAACTAAAGCGAAAAAAAAGGATTCGGTGTGAAGCGAATTTAAATTAAAATTCAAGCTATCCCCCTCAAAATTAGGTGTCAGACTCTCCGCAGGACACACAAGATGGCGGCACATGCGAAGCGGGCGCTCTGCCAAGTCTCTCTTTTACTGTTCCTATTTTTGATATTTTGTCAATTCAAGTATGACATGGCTTTTTATAAAAGCTCAACCTATATGCTGGTGAGCGCTGGTTATGATGCTAAGTACTACCCGGGCCGTAATGATGGTTTGAGAAGATCGCGTTATGCTGCTTCGGATACCACTCTTCCCGCTCTAAAAGCCTACAGAATTCTTAACATTGCACAGTTTAGTCTGTTTGCTGCTGGTCTTATACTGTTAGCTGGAGACATCTGTCCTCAACCTGGTCCTTCTTTTCAACTAAAAAATTCTGGCTTATCGTTTGGTCCCCAAAGTAGAGGATTAGCAATGGCTCATCTTAATATTCGCAGTCTGCTACACAAGATGGATCAAGTGAACCTTATCATGGGCGGTACTAAGTCGTTTGACATATTATCATTCTCGGAGACTTGGCTTAATGATTCGGTTACTGACGACGAGATTCTTATGCCCGGCTATAGCTGTGTGAGGCGGGATCGCCAAGGAAAGGTTGGTGGAGGAGTGGCAATTTATTGCCGCGATTCTATCAATTTTACTATTCGCGAAGACCTAAATAATGCAAATGAAGCCGTGTGGATTCAAGTCAACCGAAAAAATTGTACACCTCTTGTTATTGGTTGTATCTATAGACCACCAGATCAACCGATCGACAACTTTACTGATAACTTCGGTAAATCATTGTCCAAGATCGACCCTGCGTTTGATAAAGTTGCGCTTGGTGATTTTAATATAGATTTTTCGATTAGAAGGAGAAATGCAAATTTGGCTCATAAACGATTGCTCAAGGGAATTGCTGAGCTACACGATCTCAAGCAAGTGATTGAATCTTCGACACGTGTCACGGAACACTCCGAATCTCTCATCGACTTATGCTTTACCAACGCTCAGCAAAAAATTACGGAGTCCGCTGTTTTAGATCCTGGTTTGAGCGATCATTCTTTGATTTACTGTGTCATGAAGAGCGGTCGTCACCGAGCTCCACCAAAGATGATCCAGTTTCGCTCGTATAAAAATTACGACAAAGATTCCTTTGTATCTGATCTCCGCCAAGTACCTTGGCATGTGGCTTTAAATAACCATGAAGATATTGATGACTGTATTGACACCTGGAACAAATTATTCTCAGAGGTTGCCGCAGTACATGCTCCAATAAAAACAAGCCGGGTTAGAGGCTTTTCTATTCCTTGGATAAACTCTAGCATTATAGCTCTAATGAATAAGCGAGATCACCATCTGAAAAAAGCCAAGGGGAATAAAAATAACACTCATTGGCGCCTGTACCGTGAATTGAGGAACAAGGTAACCCACAGTATCAAGAAAGCCAAATCTGATTATTACACTAACCTAATAATTAACGGCAGTAAATCAAGCTCTAAAGACTTCTGGAAAGCTTTAAAACAAACTCTACCTTCGTCTAAAACTTCCTCCAGGATTACCAGTTTGTTAGCTGATGGTGTCCTTCTCACCTCAGCTCAATCTATTGCCTCGACTCTTAATTCATATTTCGTGAACGTGGGTAAATCCCTTGCCGAAAAAATCGTTTCCGAACCGTACATAGCTAAAGCTACGGCCTGTCACTCGACTTTTACGTTTCAACCGATTAGTGAAGATTTTGTCTCAAGATCCATCAGTTCATTGAAAACCAATAAGGCCGTTGGTCTCGACAAAATTAGCGCGCGTCTTTTAAAAGATGCTGTGGACGTTATCACTCCTTCTCTTACGGCCTTATTCAATTTATCCCTTCAAACAAGAACATTTCCTTCGATATGGAAAACAGCAAAGGTTATACCCCTGTTTAAAAAGGGCGATAAATTGAATGCTTCTAATTACAGGCCAATTTCCATTCTCCCGACTGTAAGCAAGATTTTAGAGAAGGCGGTACATACTCAGTTTTATGCATATCTTACTGAGAATAATTTAATTTCACCCAACCAGTTTGGATTTAGATTGAAGTCATCTACTATTACTGCCACCATTCAGCTTTCTGATCAGATCCTTCACTCCATGGATAATGGTTGCCTGACCGGTGCGGTTTTTTTAGACCTCGCCAAAGCGTTTGACACTGTCAATCACTCAATACTGCTCCAGAAGCTCTCAACTTATGGTGTTGATGATGCTGGCAAAGCCTGGTTTACTTCATTCTTAACAAACAGAACACAAATGACTAGCTGTGATTATGCTTGCTCCAAAGCTGCCGCTGTATCGACTGGCGTTGCTCAAGGCTCTATATTGGGCCCACTTTTATTTATAATTTACATGAATGATCTACCTGATGTTTTGCAATCCTGTCAGGTTACTTTATATGCAGATGACACTGTTTTATACCTCGCTTCCAAATCTACTGTAGACTTACAAAGTAAGATTAACGATGACTTAAAACGTATATGTAGGTGGCTTCGGGCAAACCAACTGACTCTGAATGTTCAAAAATCCAAATTTTTGCTTATCGGTAGTAGTTCCCGCTTGAACAAAGTTGAGTCCATACTTATTTCGGCTGATGATACCCCTCTCGATAACGTAGATTCTTTTACTTACCTAGGCATTGTGATTAATAACCACTTCTCCTGGACTGACCACATTGATTATATTCGTAGTAAGGTCAGTAGAAAGTTAGGTCTTTTAAGGCGTATTAAATCTTGCCTCCCCCTCAACGCTAGAATTATGTTTTTCAATAGTTTCATTTTACCTATTTTTGACTATGGGGATATCATCTGGGGAGATCGCGGAAATGCGTCCTTAATGTCTGAGCTGCAAGTGTTGCAGAATAAGGCCGCTCGCCTCATTTTAGACTTACCTGTTTATTTTTCCGCAACTGAGGCCCTAAAGAGACTTGGCTGGAAACCATTACTGCGTCGTAGAAAAGAACACCATGCCATCTTTATGTACAAATTAATTAACAACCATTCATGTAATACTATTCCTGTCACATTTAATCGGGACTTTCATGGTTACAATACCAGATCGAGAAATGACGTTCGAAAATCCAGTGCCACAAGAAGATGGGGTCATTGGTCGTCAGTTAACTTTAGCGCAGATGTATGGAATGGTTTAGACATCTCACTAAGAAATGCAAACTCACTGCCTGCCTTCAAACGTGGCCTGTCTAAATTTAATTTTGAATTTTAATTTACCTTACTAGTATTACTCTTAGTTAATACTTTGTGATTAGTATTTTTAATTAGTTCTTAGATTTAGTTTTAGTTATTTGTTTTTTATTTGTAATTTATCTTTGTATTAGTATTTAATTTAAGAGGACCCTCCTGTAAACCACTTTTGTGACGCTGGCATCCTCATTAAAGATTATAGTATATACTTTGTATTATTTAAATCTATAAGGTGTTGATTTATTCTGTAACGATCGAACTTTTAGAATTCTTTTTAGCGCGGTAAAGTAAATCCATGGGTTTCTTCCGGCGTAACAATTTTTATTGCTTAAAAACTGTGATAGCTAGAAAATCAATAATCAGAAAAACAGGCACTTACTGAAAAGTTCAAAAAAGGGAAAACAATTCAAAAGTCCGTATCTTAGCTTCGAAAGCTATGATCTACTATGGCATTATTACAAGAAATTATAAACAACCTTACCATCAGGATTTTCCGATGCAACAAAGACTGCGGTCACCAACAGGAAGAAGCACAGGCACTTCATGCTTCTTTGCCTTCTTCTCAGTCAGCTTAAGTTTGCCTGCCGGTGGAAACTTCTGCTATAAACTGATGCTTCTCGTGGTCAAGCTGCTTCTTATAGTTTATCACGTCGACAATACAATATGTAATTACAATAATAGTGTGGAAATGAGGTGATCATTCGGTTCCTATTCCAGTACATTTCGGGAAATGTCCTGTACTTATCGTACACCAAACAATTTAACATATTGTGATATCTTCCGTGTGCAAGTTAAGCCTCTTCCTTTTGCGGTCGCAGAAGAAGGAAATCAGATCACACTCTTTACGACGTTACTGTGGTAACTTCAAGAGTTGCGATATTGCAGGAGCCTGAAATATCTGACCACCTCCTGTGACTACTTATAGCACGGCTTTTTTTCAGTTGTTTTTCTTTTAATCAAATTAAACTGAGATGAGCACTTATTAAACTGTGATCCCATGTCATTATTTTTATTAACTAGCATGTCAATTCTGCTATCGATTTGGTTTTCTGATCCACTTTGGTAGATTCAGATGAATCCTCAAAAACTACCGCCTTGTTAATGTTAACAAGGAAGTACTACAACTCGACTGACATACTTAAATGAATTGATAAATTTTTTGGTTTACCACGGAACTTAAAACATTCCTGAAGAATCGACCCACACAACTCATCCGCCTACCGAGCGACGTATCCCTTTACATAACCGGGATGGCCATATCGAGAGAATTGCGTCACGATATTTAGACTAAGCTGAATAATGTTGCTTTGTTTGTTTGGAATAATGGCTACTGTAGACTTGTTTAGATAAGATTAAAAGATGCAGCTGTATTTTACCATCAACCAGGCAACGGAGACACCAAAAAGAAATCATTGTGTCATCGAAAGATTTACATGAGGTTCCTTGTGGGAATACCCTGAATTTTAACTGATCAGTCCTTACCACACACATATTTCTTTCTATATGAAGAAAGGAGAATTAAACCACACTTTTCCTCATCAGTATGAATTTTCTGTACTTGCGGCAGGCAAGAACGATATGGAACCCATTTCTTCTCGAAAGCATACGATATCTCCTTTATATTGATAGTGAACTGAAAGCAGAAATATATAATTCCACTTATTCTGTAGTTTCTGTCATTCAAAACTAATATAATGCATTCTTTTTATTGAAAAAAGATTTCAAACGGACGGCTAAATGCGTTTTGTTTTACAGTTGTGTTTTGACTGAGTTAACACTTATGCAGAAATATACTTTTTTTCCATGATATTCCTTCAATGCATATTGGTCTAGTCTCCCAATTAGTCACCGAGTGTACCAGTTTTTCTTCACTTTTTACATTTGTTAAAATCCAATCTAGCAAAAAAGACGTTTATAAAGGAGACGAATCATCATAACATGGTTAGATATAGCTGACGATGGTAACGTACATGCAACATACCATGCAGTACCTTTGAGGTTACTTACATCAAAAGTATTCATAGAGAAGATATAAGGCCAGGCGGTGAATATTTCACTCATTTGTTGTAAGTGATCTGAGTTGTGACATTTATAGTCTTTTCACAGTCCCTCTATCTACGCAATAGAACACATTTTCACAGGTTTTAAACAGTAATTAACCGATGAGGGATGTCGGAAGAACACGAGGAAAGCTTGTAGCGCAAGTTTGTTTCCTGTAATTCTGAAATTCCAAAAAATTTGAATTCGCTGCGAGGTGAATTATATGTTTTATCATTATTATTATCCAGCCATGCTTGTTGATCGTACCGCTTCTGTTATCTTATTATATCCTATTGTGAAGATATTTTGTTTCCCACTCAAGTTGATGGTGACACTGGTTTAGGTGTTTAAGAGGGTCGTCACCCGTAACAAGGGGTAGAATAAAGCTTGGTTTTCACTCGCAATGCAAGCTTAAGCGCAAGCACAAACGCGCCCATAAGTTAAATATGCTAAACGAAAACGAACATCAACAAGCCCAAGCACAGCAAGAAGGAAAAATTCAGATACTAGTGTACTTATGATTGTGTCGAGGCCTTTTTCACGGGAAAAGTGAGTTGCTGTCCTTGTGTTTGTCGCTGGTGAAAACCAGGCTTGAGTGCTGCTGAAATCTGATATCACATTTAGGATTGTCCTCGCAGCAAAATGGTTAGTCATTACTCCATTGAAATAAAATATGATTAAATGCAAGCAAGCCGCGTAATATTTATTGCTTAGACCTATTGTAACCAAACCAGCAAATCAGAGAGGAACTGAATAAAGGTGACTAAAATATCTTGATTCATATTATTCCGCCGATTACGTTCCGACGTGAAATCGCGGAAGTAATGCTATGTAAATCTAGCTAAAATGGTGGAAAGTAAATGAAATGAAAGAGTTACTAAAGAGTGACTCGTTTTAATTTTGAGGTTGTTATGAAATCTCTGGGGACCATGCCGACCCATTTTTATTAACATAAAGATATACGGCCAAACAAATGGATGTGACTGCCAAGAAAGGGGATTTGGACATTTTTTCAACTTAAACTCAAAATTTTAGAGCATAACGCAGTGTCGTGTAGTCAAATTTTTGCCATTTTGTTACGTCATAGAGTGGTACAGTTGTTTTTGTTTCGTTTTTCGTACCTTAGGTTTTGAATAACTATGATCGTGCATGAACTTCCCGGAGGTACAATATAGGTGGGCATATATCTAAGGGAATATCATCGGCAGTGATGGATATTTTGAGACAAAATTCCAAAGTTCAGCACTAAAATATCTAGAATACCGCCATAAAAAATTACAAATGCTTCAGAGAGGATGTCAACATCGATCCATCGCACAAATTTGAAATATTTTGGCAAGTCGCCCAAAATTCGTTTTCACTCCTACTTTCATATTTTTTAGCCCAATATGTTCTAATAATTGTGGTGTAGTTTTTATATATATTTATATGTAAAAATGCATTTTAGTTTTCGAGAAATGATTTTTTTAGTTCGACCACTCAAATATGCAAATTTTCACCGTGAGTATAACCCTGTCAGCATAATCCTTTTTTTTATCATCTAAACTTAATCCTCTGTCATTATTGAAGCTGGCAAAGACATTTTTTTTTGGTGAATATTTTTGTCCGACATACTTTTTCTATGTCGAAAAGTAGCATTAAGACAAAGACAGTTTTGACGATGACCGATATGACAGAATCTACTGAGCTTCTAGCTTTTAAAAGACAAAAGGATGGTTATAAAGTTATTGTATGAATTTCCTTGTGTATTTGTGTTGTTCTATCTTGAGACGAACTCAAAGTCCGGCAAAATTTATATGCCAGCGACTATGAAATATACATGGCAAAGCTACTAGTGTCGCCATCGTTTACTAACATAAATCACCACAATTTGTAAAAAAATCTTACAAAACACTCTTACCTTGTTTATTTATGATTTTATTAGCTATTTCGATTATTATTTTACGCCTGGGTATTACTTTTTGCCAGGAGCCTAGGTTTTGCGTTGTGTTTTCCCCTCCCTCATTTATATCATAAGCTAGTCACGCAATAATTGATACCGACACAAAGGAATATTTACCCTGTATAAATATTTTTGTTTATTTGAATTGAAAATATTAGAATATGTACTTTTTTAGGCTCTCTACATCTCCTATTGGAACCACGACTCCACCCAACACCGAGATTTGATCTATGATTGGGGTAAATTGTAAAATCATCGATATGTTTTGGCGTCTCGAAGATGCCGGCACGCGACAAAACAAGATCTGCTTCATTTTCTGGATATGAAAACTTGCAATTCCGCAAGTAACTTTTACAACTACGTAAGGGAACGACTTATACAACTTCAGTCTTCTTGATAACCAAACCCCCAAGTTCCACCATGTTAGCATGTAAGATGAGACACTTATCCAACAAATCAATTAGCTTAATCAGTGTGTAACTTGTCAATCAAATTAACTTTAATAAACATTCTTTGACACTTCCACCGGCAAAGGAAATGGATCTGGACACTTCATTTTTCTGACTGCAGTAATAGACCTTTTTACAGTTCCCAGCGCCATATTGGAAATGCAACCGCGGTAAAAGGCAGTGAAATTGTTCGGTTTTTAAGGAAAATGGATGGTCCTCGCCGAAATCTCGATAAAGCTAATTTTTCTCCCAAAAAGAAAGGAGAGTAGTGTGCCACTTTTGGTTGTTCAAATACATTTTATGGCCCCAATGGTTTGCCTACGAGCTTTCACTTCTTCAAGTTTACGCACGGAGGCATGTATTTTTGCTAAGTATTTATTGTTCTATACTTATCTTATTCTCTGTGAATTATGGATGAGGGTGACTATTGTCGCAAAATTAGTACAATCTTTCAATTAGGTACCTGAATTGTTTTAAGTTCGATAGAGTTTTTTTTCATTGCGGCAGTAAGACAATAAGTTCAGTACTGCTCACCTGTTTACTACATGGCTTGCCTAAAACACTCCTAGCAGAGAAACTCTTGGAAAGTAATTGCTTTTAATAAAATAACCAAGACACTGTATTTTCAGAGTTTTCACTTATTATGGCAGACCCAGAAAACTGACACAAATTTGGTAGCAATTGTGACAAAAGCAGTTTTCAGAAGTTGTTGTTTTTGTTTTACATGATAGCATAGTAATCCATTATAGATGTCACATGGAACTCTCACAAAATATTTGTGTGCTTTAAGTATCAATCAATTTGATGCTTCAAATTGGAAAAAAGAAAAAGTGAGTTTCACCAACTAAAAGAGTTCTCAACACAAAGATGAACTGACACTAAATTTTATTATTCACAAAATTGTCCTCATAATAAGAAGTTTGATAGAAGTCTCGCAAAAAATAATTTCTCATACAATTCAATGGTCTGAAAGATTCTCTTTCAAATAAATCTTATGGTAACTGTAACAGTATAAAATAAATCTCTTGATTTGGATATATTTCTCAATCTTTTAAGTACCTCAAAATTATATTACCATAACATTGGTTAACACAAGGCAATAAGAACTAGTATAGCAAACCTTTGTGTCAGAAAGCCTCTGAGTGCTAAGAATGGGAATATCAATTCACTGAATGTTTATCACTGACAGAAACTTAAATGTGTGTGAAGGACTAGCATTGCTGAGATCAGTAGCTTAGGGGGAGCATTTCTGCTCTCTTCCTTTAACCCTTAAATACCCAAGATCTGATCGTTAATTCCCCTTTCTAGTTGTTACACATTTACTTGTAAATAGGTTATGAGAATTTGATGTAAGATCAAGATAACTTCTGCCTGATAAGTTTCAGTATTATCATTATCTGTTTACTGGATAGTGTTTGGAGTTTATAGGGAGAAGTTACATGAATCAGTCACTTTTGGGAGTTTTTAAATTGTCTAATATTTTAGTCTGATTCTTTCAATGCTGTCTTGCCACCTAATAAATTACCATGAGTTGCGAACTCAAATGGTTTTCAATGTATCACAAGGATAAGTTGTCCTGGGCCAGATGGGTTTCAAAATATTATGACATCTGTTAGTTACAGTTTTCCTCATGGGTTGATAGACAGAAGTTTATAATCAAGTGGCTGTGCAGGCTCTACTGTATAGTTTCCCATAAGATACAATGTACAAATGGCAAACTAAAATACATCTTGGTAAATAAAATGGGAACAACTTTAACTGAAGAATATGGTACAACAACAAGTACCACATCAACAACAGCAGCAATAACAAATCTCCTCTACCTAGAGGGCTACAGCCTTTGCCTCGCTTTCTGGTATTCTGTGGTACTTCCTGTGATGCGTTCCTCTTAACACGATGTGGCGATATTCTCGTGAAACAACAAGGTAATTGTAAGCTGAATGAAATTAATCTCAGGTAAATTACGGAGATCGCTCGACCATCCAAGGGCTGAAATCCTTACCATAGTTGCTTCGTATTTGAAGTCGCTCTAGTTTGTTCTAGGTCCTAGACATCGGTAAGAAGTTCTCGGTTTTCTCCACTACTTGATGGAAGGACGTGTCACATCAGCAAAGCATGAACTTTCGACACTAAGTCGGCTCTAATTCCGCCCGTCGATTTTGAATAAGATTTTGAAATCTCCCTGAGATCTTTTACTTCGAGTTTCTGGATGTCATCTAATGACAAAATTTCCATATTGTTGTATTAAAGAACCATTTTGAAGGGAGAAATCGCATTGAAAAGTGCATTAGAACGTGAAATGTCAGCATATCAGCTGTTTGAAAGAACCGCCGGGTCAACCCCAGCCTCGTTATCGTGTGTGCGCGGTTACTAATCCAATATGGCGCCGGGAACTGTAAAAAGGTCTATTCCTGGAAGGTTTTTCCAGATATCGTGCAAAGAGGAAAAAAGCCATCTCTTGGTGTTTCTGAGGTTGATTCATCTCTGAATTTATGTGTCACGCTTGTCATGCAACTGTACGAAGACGATGGATAAACTGGAACTCAGATCTGGCTAGAATATGGTAGAGCATAACGTGATCATCGAAACAGCTAATAAAATCATAAATAAACAAGATTAGAGTGTTATGTTAGATTTTGTTACAAATTGTAGTGATTTATGCTAGTAAACGGTGGCGACAAGTAGGCACACCATATATATCTTATAGTCGCTACCAAGTAAATTTTTCCGGACTTTGAGTTTGTCTCAAGATAGAACAACACAAATACACAAGGAAATTTTTACAGTAACTTTATAACCATCCTTTTTCTTTTAAAAGCTAGAAGCTCAATTGATTCTTTCTTATCGGTCATTGTTAAACCTGTCTTTGTCTTGATGCTACTTTTCGACATAGGAAAGTATGTCGGACAAAAATATTCACCAAAAAATAAACATGTCTTTGCCAGCTTCAATAATGACAGAGGATTAAGTTTAGATGATGAAACAAAGGATTATGTTGACAGAAATACCGGAGGTCAAGTAAATTCGTTACATCGGGTCACACAACTCGGGTTATACTCACGGTGAAAATTTGCATATTTGAGCGGTCGAACTAAAAAAATCATTTCTCGAAAACGAAAATGTATTTTCACAAAAAAACTACACCAATGTTGAAGGCCTAAATGTAATAACATTTGGTCCTAAATGTAAATGATTCCTTCAAGCTAGAACTGTAAATTCGATTCCCGGGTTGATACACGCGAATGCGATAAACACAAAACCAAATAGGATGTTTTCTTTCTTTATTCCCTTTCCTATTCCTTGGGGCGTTATTATATAGAAACGATTTTGGAAACGAGCACGTGGCAATTAAAGGAATCAAAGGAAAGGTAAAAAACGAGTGACAAATTTTACTTTGTGTAACGACTACGAGCTAGATAACATAATCACAAAACAAGTTATTGCTTACCAACGTTCGCGGGTCTTGATTACTTTATCGAGGATTACAGTCTAACTTGTCTTCTATTCAAAAACGATCTTGGTCACACAGGGTCTTATCTTGAACTGAAACGCTTTCTATAATTTTCTGCCTAAAGAGAACTAATCACGTGGGCGTCAACCTAACCAAAAAATATTTCGCAGCTTTTCTCGGAAGCGGTAACACTTAGCTTCAACGGAAGCAGTAACACTAAATGTAATAAGTCTCCAATGTAAGCGTTTATCCACCAGTGCATTGTTGTTATAGCGGACATTCACACTGAGATGTTTATATGACAGCTGGCTCAGACTCTTAAGTAAAATAGATTTTGGAAAAAGACGATAACTTCATACTTGTGTCATCAGTGAGTTAACAAGTCATAAACCAAATCACAAACCTGGATAAGGGAGTCTGCTGACTATAAGGTCGGACAGTTTGCAGGCTCGGATATATATTTTTGAACCTGGGATATTGCATTTCTAGCCCTCTATGGCTTCACTCCATCTCAGTAATCAGTTCATGTACCATATTACCAGAAGTGGAAACTTTTGAGCTTTCGTTTTTCATTTATTTATTTATCCATTCATCTTCTCCCCTCACGGCGGGGAGAAGAGATAAAGACAAAACATGAAATAAAAAACTGAGATCGACCGTGGAATACATCTTCTCTCTTGACCAGGCTTATTCGTCTCGCTCCATAAAAACGCAACAAAAGAACCTGGCCAATATCCAGCCATCTTGACCTCACGCTTGGTCAATAACGCACATGAATATATTTCATGCAGACCCATACAAATTTGGCAAGGGAAGACAGTTAAAAAAATACACTTCCGAGCCCGGAATTTGTCTAACGTAGAGGTCAGTGGAGTTCCTTTTACTAAGAGTGGGATATGTAAGGTAAGGTTAAGGAAAGGAAGGATTGGAATACTGGAATACAACAAAAGAAAGTCTGTTTTGATATGAAGACGTCCCCGCATAAGGCCGCCATTTTTTCTTCGCGTTTCATAGATCGTACTACCTGTGAGCCCGAGTGGCCTATTTCCCGCGAAAAAATATTCTGAAAATAAACCGTTCTGTGAACCGTTCCGTTCATTGTCTCAGTATGAGAGTTGAATGTTCCAAGTAGCGGCTCCTGGTTGCACTAAATAGTCTAAGGCAATGATATAAAGAGAGGTATTAGTCAGCGTTCTCATTGTTTTGACGTCTGTCAAGTTTATGTCAAAAGCACATCAGTATAAGGATTTGTAGCCAATGCTTCTCGACCTACGTCTCTAGCGAATAAAAGACGCTGATCAATATTAGCGAGCCCGCAATGTGTTATGAATATCGGTCAGAGGATTCTTTGGTGCAACACCTGTCACTTAAACATCTCTACGTGAATGTCAGCTCTGACAACAATGCACCAGCGCAGTTAAACGATTGCATCTAAGGTTTATTACATTTAAGACTTTATTACATTTAGGACAGTTATTACATTTAGGCCTTACTCACCACACACCACAATTATTAGGACATATTGGGCTACAAAATGTGAAAGTAGGAATAAAAGCAAATTTTGGGTGACTTGCCGCAGTTTGTCTGATGTATGTTGACATTAGCTCCTAAAAAGGCGCTCGTAGACAGAATATCGATGTTGCTGTTTAAGGACGTTTAGCTCTGTGTTAATTAATTCAGTTTTCCATGTTACTCCAATATGAGAAGCGATAAGGTTTTGAGGTAAAGCCTAATAACCAAATCGACCTTAACAGAGTAGTGAGGATCGTGAAAAAACAAGGAGTTCCTACATCAACCAGCAAAAGTAGTGCATTGCAAAATCATTCATGCAGAACCGCAGCTCTGTTTATTTAGGTACAGAGTTCTGATTAATTATTATTACCTTTTTTTGAGCCGGGTTCTTGCAATGCATTTCAGTAGGGAACTCTATGATTTAGCTTATTATTTATTCATTTATCTAGTCTGTCTATCCATTTATCCATCAATCCATCCATTCATCCATTCACCTATCTATTAATTAATTAACTAATTCATTTGTTTTGAACCT
The DNA here is from genome assembly GCF_036669915.1 of Pocillopora verrucosa. Classification (NCBI taxonomy): domain Eukaryota; kingdom Metazoa; phylum Cnidaria; class Anthozoa; order Scleractinia; family Pocilloporidae; genus Pocillopora; species Pocillopora verrucosa. Next base: position 13,000,322 of record NC_089325.1, read on the forward strand.
GCTTGAATCCAAAACCAATCAAGCTTTGACCCCTGGTTGTTTTGTTTTTTAAAGTACATATCACGTGAGGGTACTCGAGAGATTACTGAAAATTGGTCTCATTCAGATTTCACGTGATCTATTAAGTATAAGTATTTTTTGAGGACATTTTCCAACTTGCTATTTCTGGCATTTTCATGTCAATCATCGAGTATTCACATTGAGGTTTAGCAAAAACATCTCAACTTTTATTTGAGTTCATTTTATTTTAGTCCGCCATATGAGCATTCCTACCTCTTTCGCGGCCCTAACTCAGAAAATTCGACCTAATAATGTATTACTTGGATAATTTTGATTAGTAAATAGAACTTGCTAAATGAAAGTTGGCCAACGAGAGCGAATGCAAATAATTTCTTCGTTGTTTATGAAAAGGAATACTTAACCAAAGCAATTTTAAAAATAAAAGTAAAATACCAAAAATGTTTCATTTGGAAAGGAAAAATAAAGAAATTTTCCTATAAACTCGGGATCTAATGGTGTTTCGATGACCCTTTCAAAGTATTTTGCTCGTACCGAATCAACGTCCCTTTGATTTCGTGTCTGCTTTCCAGGGATATCGATACTTATTTTGACCCACAAAAATATATATTTCAGTAGTAGAAGGGCTTTTACGTTTCTATATAGTGTCATCTGCACACGAGTGGTGTTAGAAGAATTCTCGCAAGTTCAGGAAACGCTTAACTGCGTCTTGAAAACATTTGAGAATTTTCCCAGCCCCCTCTCAACCAAGGACGGAAGGAAGTTTAACGGAATTAGATTATAACTAACTTTCAGAGTGACTTTTCTTTATGTAGAAAAAAAAATACTGAAGTGGTGTGTTGAGGGCAAGAATGAACTTTTTTTGAGAAAAATGTTCGTTGATATCACTTTCTAAACGTCGTTAGAAAGTTTAAATAGCAATAAATAGGAAGGCTTTCAGGTTGACGAGGTTTTTCTGGGAAATAAACGACAAACGACCAGTATTTTAGAGCTATTGATCTTCTTTAGTAGTATCTATTTGTCAGGTTACAGTTTTTACCTTCAGCTTTACTTGCCTTTCAGCTTGTAACCTAATTTTTTTTCGTTTAGCTAAAATCTTTCGTCCACTAGAACGTCGTCAGAATTCGAGAATGCAATAGAAACTCCTGTCCTTTATAGATTGTTTTAAGATAGGATACCATCATGTACGAGTTCACGACAGATCTTTGTCTGTAGCCATGTACGGCATGGAGAATAGTGATGAGATCCGAGTTACGATGCTTCAACGGTGTCTTCTTGAGCTCCCTGGGGATGTTTTCATTAAACTATGGAGAAACTAGGGTATTATTCCTCCGAAAGGCAACATTTCAAGCAAGGTTTCCCTTTTATAAATCACAAACATGCTTTCACCTAACTGCGTGAAATATCTTTTGCCTTTAAGCCACTAACACGTAGGCTTACTTTTAAGGTTTTTGCATTTACGGAACGCATTAATTCCTTCGTTCACTCAAGAATAAGTCTGAAGTATGATTACATTGTGGCAACATAATAACATTCTCGGACTTAGCGACGCAAGCAGAATTCACATTAATTTGGTTTCATGAAGCAGAACGTCCTAAAAGATCGATATATCATCACGCTGTTTATGTGGAGATGAAGACCTAACAGCACAGTAGGAATATGACATGATAAACATTGCAACAATTACAAAGAAGTAATGTTTTTCTTGGTGTCGTCTTGATACGATTGTGTTGCAGGTGCGAACCAAGCTTTCCTTAAAGCTACGCTAACTATTTCGGTATTTTTTCTTCATTACAGAGTTTATTTTAGGACTTAATTAAACTTCTTATCATGCAATTGACCCTTAAAGTCAACCGCTAAATATGGTTCTTATCTCGCTTGTGCCTTAGGATTTTATGAACTATTTCTTCTTCTCCTTGCTCAACAGACTTTGCAGCTTTTCTTGCATTTGTTTTTTATTCTTCTCCTCCTTCTGCAGCGGCGTATCCAAGACCGACGACGACATTTGCGTGAACTGTCTTTGCAAGTTGCTGAGAGGTGGAAAAGGAGAAAAGATGTTTGAACCAAATAAACTTTAAAATTACTCTACAGTTAAATTAAAAAATTCAGCAATTACAAAATTGAATTCCGCTTAGCTAGATCTTAAAAGGAAAGTGTGTTAAGACTGGCGGCATAAGGTTCTATTTACTAATGAGATTTATGTTCAACCAATGTAACAACAACAGTAACAATGTTTTCCCTCAAAACTCTTTCGAAAAGATATCTAAAAAGGCTGAGTTATTACTTAACAGGCTTCTTTTTCACCTTTGGGCTTAGGTTTGGCCTTGGGTGTGGGCTTGAGTGTGGCCTTGGGTGTGGGCTTGAGTGTGGCCTTCGGGGTAGGCTTGGGTATAACGTTGGGCGTGGCCTTGAGCGTGGCCTTGGGCGTGGCCTTGGACGTGGCCTTGGGCGTGGCCTTGGGCGTGGGCTTTGATGTGGCGTAGAGTGTAGGCTTGGGTGTGGTCTTTGGCGTAGGTTTGGGTGTAGCCTTAGGCGTTGACTTTGACGTGGGCTTGGGCGTGGGCTTTGGTGTGGGCTTGGGCCTCCCTGCACACTCTGCTTTGTACAAAAGGTTCGCCTGTTTTGCATCAATGGAACTTAATCCTTTTCGTTGGCCAATAGTAACCTGGAAAAAATGAAGAAAGTTTCTGTTAAAAAAAGGGAAACATAATTCTCATGGTCCCACAAGTTTGCAGATCTGTGGAGCTGGGTGTGTTCTCGTATGCCAATCTATCGGGCTTAGTATGGATAAGGCCTCGCTCATGTGCTGGTCACGTGATTCAGAGAACGTTCCCCGTGTGGTATATGTGCATATCCAAAAATGGTCATCCTGTCACTAATCTGTCAACTGAAGATCGCTTTCATATTCATTTCTCAAAAACTGCTGGTAACCTATGAGATATATACAATGAGAGAATATGAACAGGTTCCCTTGAGACTATAACCTGTGACAAGTTCTATTTTAAGAAGCAGTTTTCGCAGTTACACGGCGCATTTACTGAAGCCGAATGTGGCTGGAGTGCTCATTAATTCATTAATTGAATGTCAGGTAAGGAAAGCAAGAAACGGTTGTAAGAAATAACCACGCTTCTATTTTTCTATCCTGAGTAACGTACCCCTGATTTTTTAGCAACTATTGTAGGTTTTCCATTCCTACTGAAAGCTGTACTCCTATAATGCATTAGACTTCCATAGTCGTATGGTGTGCCGAGTGAATCGATTCTCCCTCTGCTGTATTTATAAAAATTAGATTCCATCCCTGTAATCGAATAAAATATACAGCCCGTTAGAAAAGAACTGCAGTTAAAGCGAGGCACAATTTTCATAGTTTTTGTGAAAGTAATATTTCAAACGACAATCCTTTTTGATGATGTAGCCAATCACGTCCACAGACCTTGAAGTCGGCCATTAGGTTGACTTGGAAACTTTCGCTGGCACTTGTTTTTCTAAGTCAAGTTTTATTCATTGACTCTTTGTAATCACGAATGTGCTTTTTTTTCTTCTTTTCGAAATCGTCACCTAAAACCAAAGTTGTTTTTAATTCAGTAAGCTCATTACATCTTTATTTACCGAGTTTGGACTCCAGCCTCTAGCATTAGGAGTTTACCAATAGTTACCTGAAACTATATTAGCACGATTAATCCTGATGAACTTATCTCTGTCAGGACGGGACTGCTCATGGTAAAATCCGATAGCGTGACCTGGAAAAATTTAGACATTTACATTTAGAGCGTAACTCTCATCATGGGATGGAAAGGAGTAAAATGGGGCGGAATGGAGTGGAATAGAATTGAATGGAATGGACTGGATTGGAATATAATGGAATGGAGTGGATTGAAGTGACAAGTGGTGGAATGGAGTGAAATGGAGTGGATTGGAGTGGATTGGAGTGATATGGAAAGGAGTGGAATGGAATGGAGTGGAATAGAGTGAAATGGCATATAACGGATTAAAATCGGCTGAAATGAAAGTGGGATGGAATAAAATGGAGTACAATGGAGTGGAATGAAATGGAATTGAGAAAATGGAGCGGAATGGAATGAAACAGAGTGGAATCGAGTGATATGGAATGAAGCGCTACGGAGTGGAACTGAGTAGAATGGAATGGAATAGAGTGAAACGGCATATAATGGATTGAAATAGGCTGAAACGAAAGTAGAATGAAGTAAAATGGAGTAGAATGAAATGGAATTGAGAAAAATGGAGTGGAATGGAAGTAGAATTGAGTGGAGTGAAGTGGAGTGGAATGGAGCGAAATGTGGTGACCTTGGATGGAAATAAAAAGAATGGAATGCATACAAATTAAAGATGCTTACATTTCTTTCTAGTTCTCTCTTGTAATTTCTGGTTGTAAGTCTCATATAACGTACCACTGTGTGTGAAATTACGTTTTCGACAGTTCGCCATCGGCTTGGACAAAATTTACCCATAGAACTACGGAAATATTTTTAATCAGGGACCTATACCGCCGCGTGTGAGCTTTTATTAAAAAAAAATTATTAAAAAAATTAAAAATCCCCGTAAGGGAGCTGCACGGGGTGGCGTACGTAGAGCCACGATGAGACTCCGCTAGATGCAAAATATAATAAGAAGCATGTGATCAACTGCTTATTGACTTAGTAAGGTCACGCCAGACGCGGAATATTTGGTTCTTAGTTATCACGCGTGGACCTCGCCGCGATCGATGCAAAAAAAGCCGAAGAATTTTGTTTTTTTAGTAAATGCTTCTCTTCGTTTCTCACACCATCAGTTTGTCAAATGATATTAGCGAAATTGTTAACACCCGGAAGACACCCTACATTTCTTTCTCTTGGAATTAAATCTTTGTAAATTTGATGCTGCTATTTGATAACAGTTCATAGAATAAGAGTCACCTATTTCATGAGAACAGATGCCCTTGTGCCAGCATCCTGGTGCGAGAAAAATATCTTGGCGCCTACCAATTCTTCCCACATATGATGCACATCTGTAATATAAACGGTTTTGATGAAAACTTTTTTCAACAGCTGCACGTTGTAAAATATATCGTTATCTACTTAAATTGATGACCGAAAATTAGGGATAATCATTATGGGATAATCTTAAACTGCGGCCTATCTGTTTGACCAAGCTTCTGCGTGTTTAACACAGCCTGGCCGACGTTTTAGATTTTCCCTCAACGACCAACCAAACATTCAAACACAACAACAACAGGGTGAATACAAACAAAAAGAAACCAAAACCATTTTGAAGTAATTGTTTCACTGATAAACAAGATAAATTATTCCAGGGTGGGTGGGAAGGGTGGGGAATGGGAAAGGAACATGTTGGCTACTTCATCCTTACAGGGAACACTTTAATGGTTGAAAAATGAACGATACGTTAATTATTCTTGATTTGATTGACATTTATAAGCGATTTCATTTATCTACACATAATCAAACATACATGTATGTGGCACGTATTTTATCGCTCCATATATGGCACTGTTGCACGTGCTTACAACGGGACTTTTAATGTGTGTCCTTTGGGAATAAGCCGGGAGCTATGTGAGGGAGTTAACCGAAGCGTTGTGGTAGGATCGTTAAATCAAGGGAATAATCGTGACATAACAAGGAGCGTGGAAAAGTTTTTTCACGTTTTCGACACAACACAATGAGCTAAGAAAATTATATCGGAAAGAAATAACTAACACCAATGACTACAGCAAAACCACCTAAAGCGAAAAATAAACAAAAACAAACCAGCAAACAAAAAGGAAACTGTACACTTACATAGAGGAACAGAAATTTATCATTTAATAACGCTTACCCTCTGCCATATCTGAAGAAAACGTAAGCTTTCTGACTAGGGCTTGTTCTTCTCTTAAACTGAATACAGGTTTTTGAGGTCCAGTCGGCCATCCCAGCTCTGATGGCAGACATCGCTCGAGAATAGCGACCTTCAAAAAAAAAAGGGATAAATCTAGTCTAATGACAATGTTTCCCCAGCTTTTTTATATCACATCTTAAAACGCACAGGAGTCCCATCCAGCTATAATCCATTGTTATTAAAACTAATTTTTGAGAAACACACTGATAAAGACAAGGCTTTTGCGATGATTTTTTTTTTCACATGATGAATTTACGTGGAGTCCATAAACTTAAAGATCTCATATATTTTTTTGAGTTATTGTGAAATATTCAATTAGACTATAGTTTCAGGACATACTATGAGCCAGACTTAGTGATAGGTTTACAATGTGACATGAACTAACTGAGGCTTGGAGAGATCTGATAGATGACGACTCCCTTAGGCCATAATTTGGATCTCGACGAGGCTCTTTTGTAGCGAGTCCCATCAATATCTAATCCTTCTTCTGCTCTTTCCCGCTGCTCCTCCGGAAGTAGCATGTCTCCTTCAAAAAGACTGGAGTTCCTCAAGCCAAAATTTTCTGAGGACAGGCAAGCATGAATCAGTTAGTGCCAAACTGTATTTTACAAAGTTGTGTTATATTCTTCTCACTGAAGTTTTTGCTTATCAATCTTCCCTCTTTACTGTTAAAATTGAATAAAAAATACAAGGAATCACCGCCAATTCCAGGCGTGGGGTTGGCCCAGGGATATGACGTTTTCGAAGCAGTTTTTGATAGATAGTATTACGAGCAGAAGTATGTTTAGTGAGACGTCTGCATGACGGCCAACCTCGATCTGATGTTCTGTGAAAACGATGAAATGGCAAACGTCTTAGACGAAGGACTCAGAAAAGAAAGGAAATAGCAAAATATCTAAAATTAATGGTTACTGTTAATTACAGTATGAGAAATGACAACCTTCTAAGACAAAAGATTCAGAGAAAGAGAGGAAATAGCAAAATATCTAAAATTGATGGCTATTGTTATTTACAATATATATGGTGAAGTTTTTACTCTGACAATGGAAAATCGCGACGGGTTCCTCCTTGGGAAACAAAGTGACAAAGAAAGTTTATTGTGAAATTCTGCTTCACTGGATCGATAAACATCACACTTGCTATCGTACTCAGAAAACCGAGAAGAAGGAAAATGGGGAATATAAGGAAGATATTCCAATATAGTATTTAAGCTGTCCACAGACTTCTGAATACCACAGTAACAGAGTGTTTTACATTTTATATCAGTTGTGCGGAACTAATTTAAGGCTCTTGAATATTATTACTTGAAGGAGCTCTATTGTTGCTGTTTCTTTTTCTTTACTAATTTTTTTTGAGAATGTCATCTAGCTTTAAATGAGTACGAACACTCACAAGGCACTCGATAACACCACTCAGCTTAAGGTAAGGCTATGTTTGGAAAGCCGGGGTTATGAATGGAGGAGAGCATTGTTCCTGTGTAGAAATTATGTATCCATTGCTCAGCACTGGAAATCTGAACTGAGAGGCGATGAGTTTCAAGCCAATCTTGCAATGTTGAATTTGAAGCTTTGTAATTGTTAAGTGCTTTGACCGATGAACGTGGACAGCGCCCTGAAAACGATGACTCGATGACATCAATACAGCAACAAAAACGAGAGTGGTGACTCACAGTGTATTTTGTATCTTAGGAGCCCAGAACGCTTTACTTTATGTAATTATTTTGTCACGAAAGGTACATTTAGGAAGGATGAACTCAGGATTGCTATTTTTATTTAACACAACAGGAGAAAAAATAGTTGAGTATCAGATCTATTATGTATCGATATGAACCACTTTTTGTCGAATGATTGCCCCAATATCCAACCTCGAGTAGCACTTATGACAGAAGTGACGGCAGTACCCTTACCCTAATACAACAGTATAGATATATTCATCTGGGTTTGAATGGTAGGCTGATTTCAGTGGAATAAAAAAAACAGAAGTTCTTCGGGTCAAGGTTGAAAGAAACAGTGACGGCAGTTTGTTAAGAGCTTGATGCAAATGGCTTAACAAAGGCAAATATTTAAGAAAAAAATGAAAATTCCAGTCACCATTCTGAAACTTTAGGCTTAAAAGCAGAGGAAAACAAAACTTGAATTTCTATTAGCTGGCTAATCATACCGAATTGAGCTTCCCTGGTGGACAAGGACCTATTTCAATTTAAGCACTTTTAGAGAGCCAATTCGACCCAAAATCTATTCAAAATAATGATGATAAATCATAATAATAAAAATAATGTTAACAATAACAATCTTATTTACAGTAACGATAATAATAATAATAATAATTATTATTATGATAGTAAACCGATATTAATAGAGCAAAGACATCTAGAAACTATCGTGATTTCAAGACAAATCGATTTTCTTTTAAATCCTTTAGTTTCGGTGTCTTATCTCATGCATGTGTGATAACTTTTCCAACTGCTCATTTTATTTCGAGGTGCTGATGTTAACTCAAACTCAAGAACTGGTATCTCTTTTATGTTCTTTCTTAGTCTATTTATCTTGAAATCATTTCTTTATATGAAGAGATACAACAAGGCTGAACTTTAACCTTGTTATTGCGTTTGATGAACAAAACATGTTGCAAACGAACGGAATCCAAAACTCGTTGAAAGGTTTACCGCAAATCAGTTTAAATTATTTCTGAAATCGATGCGTCAATTGCGATATGGTTTGTGGACTAGACACCAATCAAATAAAAGACACGTGTGGAAAACATTTCTTTTTGTGAAAAGGAAAGAAACATCAAGTTTGAGTGGCTGTTGCTACTTTGCACTCTAAAAAGAAGACAAGTACTGTGCCTTAAGGGCACCCATTTATCGCATTTAAAAGCCAGCTTTTGCATGATGAATGTAGATCGTGCTCTTGCTAGAGGTGTAAGTAATTATCTTAGCCTTTAGCGTGCTTAAATATTCTGAATCAATTCTACGAAACTTCAAATCATATAACACTGAAAGAATCAGCCGAAACTGGGACTTATCCGGAAAGTTCACGAGGCAATATAGGAGTATTTTTTCTTATCTTGTTTTTCTCACAATAATCATTAATTCTTACATCCTTTTAATGCCAGTGCGAAGAAGCAGAATCAAGTTATTCGATCTTCTACCTTTGGAATACTTACTTTAAGCTCAAAAATGCATTGAGCTTTTTACTAGTAAGATCAAGAAACAGTTTATAGGATTGTCTGAATATTCTATGCCACGCATGAAGTGTTGGAAATCCGTAAAAAAGCATCAGTAATATTGATAATGATAGAACCTGAGCAACTATCTATGAAAACAATGATTCATCAAATAAATTTGATTCTTCTTGCAATCTTTGTAATGTGGCCCATGATGAAATCTTTGTAGGTTCTAAGATTGACGATTATTACCTAAAGTTATGAAAAAACAAGCTGTTTTCAATGTTGAGTCTTGCCGTCAGGCAATTGGCAATAATCACGAATGCATATTACTATGTGATACAAACTTTGCCGGGTTATCCATCATTCGAATGGAAAATTTTCATTTAAAGCTTAATCTCACCGATTTTGAAGGTAATCTACGGTAAACCCAAAAGGAAAAATAGTCAAAGGCACCGATAAACAGTTCTATAACTTGAACAAACTCAAACTCATAAAGCAATTAAGCTTACCGTCAGGATTATGTACAGCGGCAAAGCCAGTGTTGATCAATAAAAGGACGCTAATGCACCTCATCTCCTGAAGACATAAATCTGACTCAGTTGACTTGAGCTCTGACTACTGCTAAACGAGATCTTTTCGTAAACGAAATGCAGCAAACACAATTTCAGAACTTTATAGTCATCCGAGCATTCAACATCAATTTATATCGGCTTGTCACGTATTGAGTCAATACTGATCTCTTTTAATTGCAACAAAAATGCATTTATTTAAAACTACTTATTCGCCTCACGTTTCAGTGTTGAAGTGATACGTCATTCAAAAGCATTCCGGAAAACAAATAAACATATCAAAAATGACTGATGATAAAAACGAGCTTGTCATGTCGGTTTGCTTAATAGTTCTCTAGTTGATCTTAAAGTCGTAAATAATGTCTATTCCCACAAATCATATAAGTTATATTTGAGCAGATTTTAATTCTGCCCATTTATAAAATTAATGTTTACATGTTTGACGTCTTTTTGGAGTCAACAAGTAGCCTTTTATGTTAGAGAAAGTGCAGAGTGGAGGTAGTTGGGCTCTAGCCAGCAGATTTGTTGGTCTGTCGATGAACACTTCAAAGCAATCGATGATCACAATCACCTTTCGATTAAATGTGTATCGGAAACATATCGGCATAGTTTTCCAAAACTGTTCTCTGTCAGGCCAATGAATAAAACAGAGAGCCTCAGATCCATAGCAATTATCCACGACGAGAATATCTTGACACACTTGAAAGGGACACTACAAATCAGTACGCTAAATCTTGGAATGCAACGTTCAAACGGAGTTTCATCAGAACCATAAAAAGTTATTGAAATCTATTTAATATTGTAGAACCAGGTCGTCGTGACAAATGTGGAGCTACATGCTCGAAAACTATCATAAAGACTTCATAGGATGGTAGACTAGTGTAAAAATGAGCTTTCTCAGGACAGTTAAAGTAATATTTGTCTCAGACTCGATGTATAAAGCTTGTAAGCATATAATTGAATTTTTATGTCTTTGTTTTAGCGTTTTCTGTTCCTCCCATAGTATCTCAAAGTCATCAGTCGAAGTTAATTTGTCTACCTGAATGATCTTGTCAGTTTCTTCGTCACCATCACAGCTTGTACTACAAGAAGGCTCGTTAAGATTGGTATATAAGCTAAATGAGCTAGCAGTTGAAGCAATATCAAGGATAGGGAGTCCACTTTGATTCAACTCTTTTCTTTTCTTAGCGGCTTCGATTTCTTGTCGCTCTAATTCGTGTTTCCTCCGTTCTTTAACCCTTTCGTCTCTAGCTTTTTCTGCTTCGGCATCACTCTCTTTAGGCGTCTTTGATTGTTTCTTTCCAAGGTTAAGAGTTGGTACCCAGTCGAAGTTAAAAGCGTCCCCATATTTTGCAGCTTTTCTGGAAACAAAGTGACGACCGCAGACTCGTTCGCTGTCGAGGACTCTCTTTGTTTTTGTGTCGTCTCGACTGATGGCCGCAATCCAGCGTTTTCTTTTTATTTCTTGTGCGTTCTTCGTGCTCTTGTCCTTGGTTTGTAACGATTTTGGGGATGGAATGGAAGCTTACTTTATGTTTTCCGCCGCTTTAAAAATCACATCCAACAACTATACTGTGCGAACCATACTTCACGCTTCTCTGTGATTGTTTACGCTTAAGGGGCACAAAGATGGCGGGTAGCAACCGTTGTCAAGGATAGTATCACGTGGGTGAAAGTCAGGAATAGAAGTTTTGAATATATCTGTTCTGTCGATCTTTTATTACAGACAAACCATTTTTAGGGCGCCGCTTTTATTGAACCAGTTTCAATAACATACAACATGAACTCATGCAACAGCTTGTGGTTATTCAAATGCGCTGTTCTCATGATTCTTGCGCCTGAGATCTTAAGACACGAAAGTTACGTGAGTGGAACAAAGAATCCCCTTTCAAGGAAAATATTGAAGGGGTTTTTGCACAAAAGGAGCGCGCTGAAGAAGGGGAGTTATAGGAATTAGAGTTTTAGGATCATGTCTCACGTATGATCCAAGAGCACCCAGGATATTCAGGTGCATTTTTTCCCTTAAATTTTATTTTTGTTTAAAAAAAATTAAGCATTTTTTTTATCAAAGGAAGCCCACAAACCTTCCAATAAGCCCTTACTTTATTGTATAATCAATAAAGAAACATTTTATATCAATTCCTTCTTAAAAACGCTACAACCATGAGCGCAAAATGCTTAGAAGAATTTGCTGTTGACTTTCTATACTTGTCCAATATCAACTAGTCTTCTTCCTGAAAACCATCATGTTAGAATACTTCAAGAGGAGTGGAAAAAAAAAAGAATTTAAGAAAAAGAGGAAATATTTTCTTTGATTGCTTATTTCTGGAAATGAGACACGTTAAGTTCTAACAGCTTTTAGCATCGCTTGTTACAGGTCTTCTCGCAGTATGAGGAAACGAAACTGGGTACACAAGTAAACGCACTTTTCAGAATGTTACAGAGGTTCGCGGAAAGGTTGTCTGTACAGCTCACTACGATGAAGAAAAAAAAAATCAGTTATTAGGTGCTTACATCCAATCAAGAGTTGTTTTTTTAATGCTGTGGGTAGATAATAAAAGTAGTTCCAATTATGTCCTTCCCATAAAAGAGGCAGGGTTCTCTTATTAAAAAAAAACAATACAAAACAAAAAACAAAGTATTTTTAAATCAGCTACATTTCCAAGAAGTATCATGCGCTGTGCGTCAGTTTGCGAGGAATACTTGGCTTATTGTAGCTCACACAGAAAGAAAGGCAACCCTTTTGTATATGCTCCCCAATTTAGACAGGAGAGGCCAAAACAACTTCCCTTCCCCTCCTGGGAAATTCCCTGCCCTACCCTTAAAGTCCTGGATGATCGGGGATTTCATTGTTTCCCAACCGTCTCAGAGTTTTCCGACAAATGAAAACTCGATCGAAATCAAACACATTCTCGACTGTCTGGGATAGTCGGCGACAGTCTGGAAAATCCGTCCCAGATTTCTGCAATAACTGGCGATCACTGAAGAGGGCGGACGCTCCTATTTATACGGTGTCGGTGATTGCTTTAGTTTCCTGCTAGTCGTCAAATTACTTGACCAGCACCCCCGAGTCACAAATAACTTGGGGTCTGCAAACCACCAAGACAAACTTCTGGCGATCTCCCAATATATCGGCAAAATCTGAAACGGTCTGGAACGTGTGACTTATTTTACGTCCCCAGCTGACCATAACAGGGAGAGTACAAGAAGAGGTTTGCAAATTTTCATCATTATTCGATGAGTCGAGAATGTCTCACTATTTGCATGTTTCATCAAAAAGACAGCACATTCTCTTCAGTTCTCTCAAGACACTTATTCTTGTTCTCGTTAAGATCTATCAGTTGAATCACGCAATAGTTTCCAGGTTATATTGAGATGAACAATTTTTATCGAGGCAGTTTTTAAAGTTTACCTGTTGGTGGTTGAGTAGTCTTTGGCGGTTGAGTAGTTGTTGGCGGCAAAGTTGTGGTTTCTACAGATACAGAAATAGATATGAAAAGTTTCAGTAGAATGTTAAAAAAAATATTGCGATGAGGTTTAAATAGCAATAACGTGGTATTTTGTCTGAGATCAAAACCTTTATCCCTTCGAAGACGCGCCGCCATGTTGAAGGTACTCTTAAAACCTCATGATATACGTGAACCACTCAGATATAACTTGGGACAATTAAGCGATTCAAAGCCCTTCCCAAGACCTTTACATCCTGCTGTTTTATGTATGTATATGGTAGAATGGAAAAATCTTGTGGAAAAAAAAAACTTAACCGCCTATTTTGACATAGATATACTACTTTACAGCGTTTTAAGACTTTCAAAAAAAAAACAACAACAACAACAAATAAATAAGAACAAGCAAAATATAAAGAAGCAAAAGAAGAGAGAAAAAGTCTTACTCTTAAAGAATATTGCATATCCATTTCATCGTCCATATAATGATGAGAGATTTATGATATAAGATTTTTCCCTGTCTCATATTTCATATCGTTATCAAATGTTTCACCTTTTCGTAGGCCACATCGATAAAGAAGATTCGCTTGCTCTGCGTCAACAGGGCTTAAGCCATTTCGTTGCCCAATTTTTTGCTAGGAGATGAAAGTATACAATAAAAGTGAGCTGCAATCGATTAATTTTGCATGATTGAGAGTCGAAGTCGCCAAGTGGCGGTGACTCTACCAAAACTTCTATGTGGTGACAATTTTGCCTCTCGGCTCCAGCAAGAGAGGCAGAGAAGGGAGAAAAAATTTACCTACTAGTCGTGATTGTGGCGTTGGCATGTTAGACACCACGGAAATCGGGGCAAGCTCCAGTAACAAAGTTGATAATAGAGAAACCTTATAATCAAAGATTTAATTAAATGAATATTTTTCTTCATATCAAACTCTGGTTAGTCAAGCTAAGAAAGATTCTGTAGTTGATGTCGCGTTTAGGGGTGGAAATGTCCCTTTACCTCTGCACTGACTTCGAGTGATCTTCCATTTACTACTCAGTTTGACGAACTTTAAAAACCTTGCTTTTTACATACCCCCGTTTGTTTAACCACTATTGTTGGTTGGTTGTTTCTGCTGAATGCAAATGCCCCATAATGCATCACGCTCCCATAATCGTATGGAGTACCAAGAGAATCAATCGTTGACCGGCTGTATTTTCGAAAATTACTCTCTTTGTCTGAAATTAAAAAATACATAAAAATTACGTATACAGTCGACCCTCCCTCTGCGACCACCTCTCGTTTGCGACCACCTCTCGTTTGCGACCACCTCTCATTAGCAGCCACTTTTTCAAAATAGCACAAATTTCCAAGTCAAATCGCTATAAATGGAACCTCTTAAAGGAGGTGTTTCTCGATATAGCTTTCTCACTTGAATTAAGGTGTTACCAGCCAGGTTCTTTCGTGTGAGTTGTTCCAAACGCTCTATGTGAGATAAACAATCACCATACATCCTGATTCTTTCCATCTATACTTTTTGGTTATTTGGACAACAGCTATTGTACTTTCCTTTTGTAAAATTGTCCCTATAATTTATTATGTCATAATCTTTTTAATGGAAAAAGAAAACGCGTATATATTTCATATATTTTTTAAAATTTCAACGTATTTGAAAACGAGTATATATATGTACTCTACTGTATAAAAAACATATGTATATTTTTTTCCTGACATATTATAAGAAGCGGTGGGATGATTCAAAGATGGTTCTGCAATGATCAAAGGAACTATATGATGCCAAGCAGCTTTTATATTCCTCCGCACATACTTAAAGACTGCGTTGGACCCTTGTTGCATCTGCATGAGCCTTTTGTAACGGGGCACATGCTTAACAAAATTTTTAAAAAGAAATGATTTGGAAAGGAACAAATCTTCTAACAAAGGCTTAATTTCAGAAGATCGTGGCAACAAGGCTACCCTACAACTTACATTACCCTGTTCTTTATTGTACAGCAGGCACACACAGCGAGTATTGTTTGTCTTCGACTATTGTATTTGCCAAGTTAGTTTTAATTGGATTTTTCACCCCGATAAGACTTCTCATTGTTGACTATCAATCTTTGCCTAAACCAAAGCAGCAGTATAACGTACCTGTTTCAATGTTATCCCATAATATCGTAACAAACTCGTCTCTGTCAGGTCGTGATTGCTCATGGTAGAAACCAAGTGCATGAGCTGGAGAAGAAATTTAATTAGATTGCGATTACGACAAATTGTAATTAATTGACACAATTTTCAGTATCAATCGAGAAACACTGAAAGATGTCCACAAAGAGGAAGAAACTCAGTTTAACCTAGCATTGAATATGAGGAGGGTTTGTACACTTGGGGATGCTGCAGAGTCCAAGAAAATAAAATGCAATAGAAAAACATTACAAACAGTGTAAAAGAAAAGGGTTTAGATTTGCCAAATACTGCGTTGCCCTAAGGTATGCTGCAAACACTACTCATACCAAAATATCAGGACAAGTCAATTATTTCAAATTAACGTGAATAGGACAATAAAAAGAAGACCTGACCCGACCTTCATGAAAAGATATAGT
The DNA here is from genome assembly GCF_036669915.1 of Pocillopora verrucosa. Lineage (NCBI taxonomy): Eukaryota > Metazoa > Cnidaria > Anthozoa > Scleractinia > Pocilloporidae > Pocillopora > Pocillopora verrucosa. The sequence goes on from NC_089325.1 coordinate 13,015,995, forward strand.
TGTCTGTTGCGCTTAACTTCTTCTTAAGTTGAGTTTTCCGTATTAGAATTATGCCTAACAGACTTCTCTGAAAATCGCTCTTCGAAACGGTTTCTAAGTACCATTAGCTCTGGAACAATTTGGCCAATATAGATGTAACACAGAAAGACCCTTTCATCGATTTTCTAATTAATGATTTTGTTTTAAATGTTTATTATTGCCTTAAGTCGCAGAAAAATAACAAAAAGCAGTGATAAAAAACTAAAACCGAGGATAAAAATGAAAATTACCAATTTCGTGAGTTACAGTTCCTCTCCACCAACAGCCGTTACTTAGAGAGATCGGTTGGCGACCTCCACGTCGACCAACATATGACCAGCATCTAATTATAAACAGTGAACAAAGTAAATACTGGAGATGTAAAGAATTCCTTCACAATCCTCTATCCACTAATTATAATAATTATATATATAATATATATATGTATTATTATTATATAATATTAATTATTATAATATAATAATTATAATATTATTTAATTAATATATAATATTAATTATTATATAATATAATAATATATATATATATATATAATTATAATAATTAGAGGATTGTGATGTATTTATTGAATAAATTAAAATAGAATCATGCTGGGACCTTTTCTTTATTGCATCGCGTGTATTAAGGAAGTCTCCCGCATGTTAATGGCATTGCAGTAAGTTTGATTGGGTAGGAATGATGGGAGCTTAAATCTTATGACGGCACGGCCTTTTCTGAAACGGGTCAGGAAGTCCATAGTTTGAGCTGGAAAAGTCAGATTAATACCCTCTCGATAACTGTGACAGCTAATCAGAATTTCCATACCCTGAACTGTCATTCGAAGGGGACTTATCTTTACCTAGCAAGTTTTCTGGCCATAAAATTCAGTATCGAAGGTTATGGATTCTTAATGTTTTTTTCGTCAAGAACAGAGATTGTAATTTCGGGATAATCATCTCGGAATTTAAGGGTATCCTATCTTGAGACATTAAATCTTCTTGCCTAGCGTCAAACTGTTCAAATTCTATTCTGCACAAATCGGAGTGTAAATGCATGGAGAAGATTTTCTAGTAGTAAGATCCAGCCGCTACTTTCTTGAGGACAGACATGGTTCTTATGCCTTTTTTTTCTTATTTTTTTATTCTTAGTTTTAAAAAAGCCAAAAGGATCGGTACCTTGTTCTAAAATACACAACAGATGGAGAGCCGTTCGACAGAGAACCGCTAATAGAACATATTTTAAAAATGAGCCATGCATTCACAACTCTTGGAAACAAACCAATCACAGAGGAGAAAATACTCATACGGTGACGTTCAATTGACGTTTACTTACCCTCCTCCATCGCCAAAAATGATGTAATCTCTTTCACCTTCTCTTTCCTTAAATCGGAGACAAGTTTTTGAAGTCCATTCTGCCAATCCTTGATTAATGGCCTCCACAGCGCGAGGAATACCACCTTAAAGCAAAATATACCAGGTGGTCAGAGACTTGGAAGTTGTTGGTGTCAAAGTGGATAGAGGTCGAGTGAAACCTAACTGGAGAGGAGAGGTGTCTGAACATACTTAAATGATATGCTGAATTTCACACATATTTTGATTGTTTCTCACTTATGATCTATCGGATGGGTTTACGGTTAGATCGCTCCATGGTTAGATCGCTCCAAGTCAGATCGCTCCATACCGAAGTCAGATCGCTCCACTCGAAAGTTAGTTCGCTCCATCAAATAAGTTACTTCGCTCCATACATAAGTTACTTCGCTCCATGAAGAAAACTAACGTGGAAGGTTGATAAAAGACAGAAGGATAAGGGAAATTTCATCATTTATTACACACTGAAACACTTATTTCATCATTGGTAATTCGCTTTGGTGGGTTCAAGTGAACGAATCGTCGATCACTTTATATTTCAGCAACTTGATCGCGATCTGACTTCGGTATGGAGCGATCTGACTTGGAGCGATCTAACCATGGAGCGATCTAACCGGATACCATCGGATGGCACACGCGTAGACGGGCTCACTATTTACAAATTTTTGTTTCGTTATTATAGAGCCAAACGTGCACTTCACCCTGGACATACAAACAGGGGGAGGGGAGGGGAAGGGGGCATGACGAGACAAAAATTATAATGGAAAAACAGCCCGCCATGTTGGATGACATTACTACCGCCACCGCACCCTTATAACTTCGTACCACGGTGGGGGTATGAGTTTAGATGCACTTCCGAGGGTTAACCTTGAAAATAAATATACCTGGGATCACAGAGAATCCATTACAGAGAATTACAGACTTACTATGAACTTACTTATACTTGGGTGGATTTCATAGGGTACCAATCCATTCGGCCATAGAGAGTTATCTGCTATTGAGCCTCGTTTTCGAGAGCTGTCGACATCCAGTCCGTGTTCGATATTATACACCTGCTTTTTTGTAAGACGCATGTCTCCTTCAACTAGGATTTTGCTTTCAATACCCTCATTTTCTGAAAAATGATGAAAATAAAGATAGCTTAATCTCATCTAAACGCGTGATATAGCAGGCGATATATCAGAGACTTGGACCTCACAATAAGACTTATAATTATTCTGCTCTTATTGTTTTTATATCCTTATGGCTTGGGAAACTGTCTTCCTTTAAGAAGTTTGAGTAGGAATGTGATAGTTTCTGCATTTTTTGGGCAAAGAAATCGTCTTTCCTTCCGATAGATCTATCTAATATCTTTCCGGAAATTCCGATGAAAATATGCGATATCCGTGGTGTGTTACACATTCCAACCCTTAGAGATACCGACCGTGTAACTCTATCGATTAATATTTCAGTTTTAACTAATACTTGAATTAACTCATTAAATATTGAGGCTGTCCTTGAACTTTTAACCAAACCACCGTACTCTTCATTTTGTTCCAAAAACAAGCAAGATTGGTTTGCTCGTGAGATGCAACATTTAGCAGAAAGCCACCTTCGCTTTGTAAATAGACTTAATGCTGACATTGAGATTTGCTGAAAATCTATGTCGCTTGTCACGCTTTCCTCGATATATCGCAAAGAAGGTCATCTCGTCTTGGCCTGGAATTAATTTGAAATAAATTCTCCCAACATAAAACACGAGGGACAGCCGGTCATTTCGAAAGAAAACAAGAACTGCTTTTAGAATGGCACGTACAAGCCCGAATCTTAAGGGAATTTGTATATTTAAGACAACCTTTTTTTTTTTTTACTTTAGTCGCACTTTGAATTGAAGTTGTTTGTATAGGGATTTGAGTGATCGTTATGATTATTTTTATAGCGAAAGGTGTAAGTGCCGCACGTAGATTGGACGAGAAACTAAGTGAAGTGCAGGAAGTCAACCAGATTTTCCCGATCGCTTGCAGGATGAAATTGAAATTCATTCTACGGCAACTTGCAACTATGTTTTTTCCTTGTCAGTATTCAAACGGAGTGAAATACGTGCACTAGCCATTATCATTATCATCATCCAACTGGTTTGCCGTAGACTTTTGGGAGTCAACACTACTTAAATCCGACAGTTATGTTTATGCCTATGTACGCTTGTCACGTGCGCAATACCATTGGAGCAAATCATTCAAATCATTCGACGAGTTCTTTTGAGATAATTTCTGATGAATCATTCTATATCTCTATAGTTAAAAAAGAAAAAAGGCAAAAAAACCGAGCAAAACAATGGATATCTTTGACTTGTTTTCTCGCTTGCTTAATGGGAGCAGGTTCGACCAGTTGCCATTTTTAAGAAATGTAAACAGATGCGTTAGTATCCTAGACAATTATTCAGCGAGGTTGTAACGATAATCCGTAACACATCTGGCTTGTCTACTCTCATAAAACGTCCCTGTGCTTTTAGACTATAAGTTTTTTTCAGTTATTTTGAGAAGTGGAGGTCATTTCAACCTTTTAACCTCGCATAACTTGATGGTCTTAATGTTAATACTGTTCATAAAAGAGATGTTGCTGACCAAAACCCCTAGGGTTAAAAAATTAATGATAAAATTATGTTCATGATGACAGATTTGACATTTTCTATAGCCTCTGTGATTCCTCAAGCTTACCGTCAGCAGTATGGCCATGTGGTGCGCAGAGAACTGTTCTGAACAACGCAAGAGCTACCAACCACTTCATGTCGAGTTAGTTTAACATAAACTGTATACCTGTGAAAATCTGTTGTCTTAAAGTGAAATCTCAAGGCCGCATCTCGAATTTATATAGAGTGTCAACCAGTTACAGGCTGGTATCGACAATAGCTAATATTGATGTCCACTAATGCATATACAGGCAACCGCAAATTTACCGTTTCGGCAAGAGCAATATTTCGTTTTGGGCCAAAAATTGATGGACGGTATCCTACAAATTAAGAATTACATTTTATTCATCAATATTTTATTGGGTCGTTCTGCTTTCTTTTAGTTACACTTTTTTTGTATTTATTAGTATTTTAGCGATACAAATTTAGACAAACTTTTCGATTTCGAGAGGTCAAACGTTTTTGACTGTGCTTGCAAACAGAATAGCGGGAAATTTCGTACGCACGGTATTTCCTTTAAAGTACATTTCATCAACAAATTCTAGCGTCGCAAGTATATCAGAGCAAACATCTCCGGTCCACTGGAATGCGCAAGAAGACCGTGGGAACATTAGCACTTACATCATGAAGTTGATATCAACAGGTCAAGATTGCGGCGGAAACTGGAATGGCGACAAACTTACGCAAGATGAGTGCTACGTTAACTAAACTTGGTGATAACTGTTTTTTTCAGAACAGACTGCTAGATAACTTATGCTCGTTACACGCCTAACTAAAAGATCGATATCTCAATTCAATTCGTCTAATCCAGCTCTAATTTCATCGACATGCTATCCTATAGGTGATATGACGTCTTTTAATTATCTTCCCGTTGTTTCCTTTTTGTTTGTTTTTTACTCTTTCTTCAACAATTAATCAACACTTAAACCTGAAATTGAAAAATTGCGGTTAAGAAGCCCTAGATATCAATACAAATAAGATACGAGTATTTGACCACACTCCCTTTTTTTCTGACCTACATCCGTAGACTCAGAGCATAGCCCCTTTTTAGGTATGAGCAATGGTATTGCGAAAAACTTGAGGGGAAACAGTTTGATGAAAGGCCGGAACCTTCTAAACAAGCCTGAGGGAATGCTAAGTTAGAGGAAGCAACACAAAACCATGTGCTTACAGTGCTGATAATAATTACTTTAAGCGACAATAAAAACGGGAGAAAAAACAAAATGAGAAAACTAGTTGTGGCAGCCTGTTGAAGGTATTTTACTTTGGATATTTCCCACTTCTTTGAGCTAAAGTGAAATTGGGGCTTTTTCTAAATATAATACTTATAAAGGATCCTCTATTTCTTTCTTATGATTCCACTACAATCTAAAAATCGAGGGGCCTTTTTTGATTTTTTACGACGTTGTACAACTCAGAAACTTTATTCCCACTAGGGCGCTCTCCGACAATTTCACACATAGCATGATGTATCCAACTAACATGTAAATTTGAACTAAAACAGTTGTTTAAATAAAAAAAGAAAAATAGTTTTGTCCAATCATTAGCTTAAATAACAATTCCTGTGATTTAGTGTGCAATTCAAATAAAAACCGTCAAATAAATTTATCATAACAACAGTCTTGTTCGATACATCTTTCTCGGTTATGATTATAAGGAAGACTAATTGCGTTTATTTAAAATACAAAGTGCCGAGTAAAAACCAAAATACTGATATTTCTGTGTCGATAACTGCATCCTCCACTGCTTAATTTGCCGGGTTTTTTTATATGAAATTCTTATTTTAATTGGGAACACCAATACAAAAGCTGCTTACTGTTTGAGCAGACGAAACTAACCAAAAGGAAATATTCTCAGAGACCTTTTCAGAGGAATGCTATTGAAGAAGGAGAATCGAGTTATGATGAGGTTTGGTTTGGTTTTGTTTCATTTTGAGTTTTTTTTTTTTATTTTGCGTTTTTTCTCAAGTATTTTTGTTTTACTTTTTCATCAGTTTTGATGTATTTTTTTTGCTTTGTTTGTTTAAATGTTGGGAGCCAAAATGTGAAAGCAATAACTTTCTTCGGATGAACCGAATTTTCGAACAAAGAGTTTTATGTTTGCACCTTTGGCTTTGCTCTTTAAAAAAGCGCATGCTCAATTGATCGCAACGCAGAATAACTCACTTTATGGTAAATTACTTTTATTCTCATTCATTGGATAGATGGGCACACATAAAAGACTGAGCGACATTACATCCAGCTTCAATCAGCCTGAAAAAAAAAACAAAAAAAAAAAGGTTGATGCTGAAAAAGATTTATACTTGGTTCTCTATTTATCCTGGCCCTGGCTGAAGCCATTTAGTGTATCGCTGAATAAACAATTACTGAACTGGAAAAGAGACTTTAATTTTTGCCTTAAGTATATTCATTTGGAACAAATCGCTTATATCACCTTTCTTCTACCATAGCAAACAATACTGAAGGCTACAAAAGGATTAAATAGTATTTACACCTTTTAACAACCTCATATGCCTACATTTGTCATAGCCTATTCTTCTTTGAACAGGATTATAGGCTCAAGATCCTTATCGCGTGATTGTTGATGAAGGCGAAGCTCGAATCAGCTGCCTTGCGAAGTAATCGAGAACAAATAATCTAATTGTTTTTAGTGTAAATCTATCAGACGTGGAAAACTTATCGACAATGCAGGTTGGTGTTTTTATTTCATTTTGTTTACAACCGTACACTGTTTCGCTACTCACTTCACATACTTGCTATCACGGATATTTAGCGAGTAGCGTAGCCAGTCATGCTCATGAAAATATATCTAAAACGCTTGTAGAGTTCTTTTAATCTTACATAGGGAGATACACATCCGCTAATTAAGTATGCATATAGTCATCATAGATGTATTTTACATTTCTACCCTTATAAGGCAATTTCAAAACATGAACATTAAATATGACTTAAAGTCCAACGTACCCTTTTGTTTTACCTTTGTGAAGTTTATGAACACATGTTGCACGATTTCTTGCAGTTCTGTTTCACATAGCTGTTAGTGGAACAATATTTGGTCCAACCAGGGCAATTCGTGTTTTTGTCTACACAGCTACTGCCACCTATCACAAAAACGATGATGAAGTAGATATTAGCTTAAGAAAACCGCAACAGGCCGTTCATCGATTCACACAATTTTAAACGTGATATGATAATGCTAAACCGCGCAAACTACAGCTTCTCACTGGCGTAAGCCATTGGCCGTGATGCGATTTTGCAAATTACAGTGGTTTAGCATGGTGTGTACTCTTATTGACAACGATATTCGTCATCACGGCAGTCAAAATATTGTGGACTAACGAGGTCAGTGCGTGACCATTGCGTGACACGTTGACGCGAGCAGCTACTGTCTGTGCTCTTATCGACAACGACAAATTGGCTAATCACATTGCAACACTACCTGAGCATTGCTGACTGTAGAGGAGATTCATCTGCTGAGCGTCTATTTTACTGATGCCTTTTCTCTGACCAATCTTAACCTGTGAAAAAAAGAAGATATTGACCAAAACCTGATACAAGTCATGTTAAAATTTGTACAAAACTCACTAATGAGATCAAGATGTATGGCGAATAAAGTAATTCAAATAATCGGGACGCTTGTTGTTTCGACGAACTTTAAATTTCGAGTCAGTCACTTTAAATGAGGACTCGTTTTAAACGTTTGAACAGAAATACGCGACAGACAGTCATTCGCACGAAAGTTCTCGCGTATTTACTCTTACACTGCAACAACAACAAAGTGCAAATTCGCCGTTTCTCTATCGTTATTATTAATGCAAACAGTGGGAAAGTTATATCTCTGGTATCATGGGGTTTTGCATCTTGGGTGCCCCATTTAGGTCAAATCTTAGAGTCTCCTGTTTTAACTTTGTCTACATTACCGATATCCCATGAAAAGTTCGCCGCAACTGCAATCTTTATCACTGTATGGTAAAGTAACTTTGAGGTAAAGATTATACTAATTTCATTGAATATTGTATATTAAACAAAGTTTTTGTGCGACGTACGTTGGATTGTCTAGGAACGATTGTTGGTAATCCGTTTTTGGAAAAAGCTCTTCCTCCATAATGCATCACACTTCCGTAATCATACGGGGTTTTGAGAGAATCAATAGTGGATTTGGAGTACTTCTTGAAATTGAACTTGTTCTCTGAAAACATAAATGAATAAAGTTTTCGTCATTAGGAAAAATTTTTTTACAATCAGTATTTATGGTTTCCTTTTTTCCGGGCTCTGCAGTTTTGTGCCACATTTCTTGTGTAGGGAACGACTTTGAAACTGATTAGAGTGAAAGAAGAATTCTTAAGAGGCGTAAATTGTTAACGTTTTTAAAACGTATTTAATAATTTGCTTTTTACCCCTATCTTATATTAGGAGTCTTTTATAATGTATTTATCAGCTGAAATTCGGGTCTAATAAGGTTCCATTTTGACTAACTAAGCTTTACGGATTTCTTGTGGTCTTAAAGGAATCTCCGCGTAATGATTTCACTATGCATTTCTTTCCGTTATAAATATGGAATACATGATTATGCCACCTAATCGCGATTACCTTTTGACCACGCTGTCACTTTATATTGCTTTTTTATGACATTGAAAGTAAAGGTTTAATTTTCGTATAACCTAAGGGAAGGGACGCTTTTGAATATTGCTCGAACTAAATACAAAAGGCACAGATTTCTCTCCGAAAGATGAACCGCTGTGGCGATACATCACTAGATGGATATATCGAAATCGCAGCAGCGGTATTTCGCTTGACCTATATATCGTGATGACGTGTCCCGCGTTTTACATTGCGTCGTTGTAGTGGTATTATGAAAAAACGGCGATATTCCCGAGATATCGAGGGAATGTCATAGCGTTCAGCTTTTTAGCGTCTCGGTTCACTTCGCGATATATCGCCGTATTTCCGCATTATCTGGGAAGAATAATATTCATCGAAGTGGAGGTGAAAAGTGATAACTTATTTTTATTTTTGAATAATTGTTTTAGTAAGTACCAAACAGACACCTCAGAAACAGTTTATTTGTCTCAATATACCGAAATAATGGTCGGACATTTACTTTTGACGCTCGAATTGCCTCTTCGGCTACTTGGGGTGAATAGTACTTGCTACTCACTTCCGAAACAGCCAATCGGCGGGAATGAAAAGCAGTACTCACTTTTCTGGTTTTTGCTAAAGCATGATATTCGACAATAATTCTTTGTATTACTTTTGCACAGTAATGTAGTTACTTACTCTCGATTATGTTGTCCCACATAATTGTGACGTGGGCATCCCTGTCAGGTCTGGATTGTTCATGGTAAAAGCCCAAAGCGTGACCTAGGAAAAGATTTTCGTTTCTTTATCATCGTTGCATGTTTTAATTTGAATTAAAGGAAGTTTGCCTTTTGCCTAAGTTTGTTATACTTTCTTAGAAATTTTGAAGTCGACACAAGTATCAGTACTCCTACATGGAGCAGTTACCAAACCCTTGCCGCATACACAACAACATTATGGTATCAACTTACAATGTTCCTGGCCAAGGTTCGGAATTATACTTCTCGAAAATTAGTGGCTGTTTCATATCCCGCTTCGTTAACTAACCAAAAATGTTATAATACATTATGATATTGTTTTCGTAGCAGGGAATTAATACGCGAAATACAGTCAAACCTGTGTTACGCGGCACCGTATTAAGCGGACATCTTGTATAAAGGGGTCATTTGTTAAAGTCCCGAAATTCTTTCCCCTCAAACAGTGTAATTTCCACCTATTTTAAGCGGTTGCGACTACCCTTTACTGAGTCCCAACGACTTTTTTCCCATTGTCGCCAACCTGTATTAAACGGTCACTTAAGGCGAAACCAAAATCAATGCTAATAGTACTTTTGATCGAATTTTTTGTACATTAAGTGGTCATTTAGTTTGTGTCACAGCTCAGTTGCCCTGAAAGGCTCCATCCATATTCTATTTTAGAACAAGAACTATTAAGAACAAGACTTATGGATCACCTACCAATTTCATGGGCGACAATTCCAGTGTACCAACATCCACGAGCAAGGTTAATGTCTTGTTTGCGTCCCGTCCTCCCAACATATGATGAACACCTGGAAAAAATTTGGAATCAATGGTTCAAATCGTTAGCGCAGCCATAGAATTTTCATGAAGTAGTTCTCAATAATCGACCACCATAATGAACTTCAACAACATATCAGGAAATCTCAACACTTCCACGGAATATCACACACCATATCTCGTTAGACTAAACAGGGAACAAGGACGTTTTGCGTCATTTTGTGTCGTCGCAAATGACTTTTAAAATAGATTCAAAAACCCAGAAACGTGTTTGCATTTGAAAGGAGAGAATAAGTCACAAAGATATGAAGGTTGTTAAGGATTGCTTTTTGTATTGCTTTCTGTTTCGAGATGGAGTTTTCAAATTGAAATTTTCAATTCATTCTTCACTATCGCTTTGCTTTGATTAAAGATAAATATATAAATATATATATACACACCCTTTGCCTAGTTTGAAGTTCGCATAGCTAGACTCCGTTGTTCTCGGCTTGAACTGGATACAAGTGTTCTTTGTCCATTGTTCCATTCCTGCCTTAATCGCCGCCTTAGCGCGGGAGTCACTGGCTGTAATTATGGGTCAGAATAGAATGTGTATTTTATGTTAAGAAAGGATATTTCTGAATTGTTGCGATTGATCATTGCTCTGGTTTTTTCAGAACAGTTATATTGCTTTTACTGCGCTAATCTCTTACCATTTTGTTTGTTTCCTGCTACGGAATGAAGTCGTAATTTATTGGGGAATGATCTCGTTTTTGAATAATTGAACTGTCTTTTATCTGGCCCTATTGATAGAACGTTCTGTTCTACTTACTACGTTCAACTTTTCGTTCTACATTTACTTACCACGTGTTTGTTTTACCCCACCAATTTACACTCAAACTTATGTCTATCACAATAGATATAACACGTGTGCGACGGACACACCACTATTTGCCACTTTAAAATCGTAAAGGAAGAATATGATTTCACACTTCACACTATTTCACGTTTGTTTTTAGAACACACTAATGACGAACTTACAGAGACTAGAGTCAATGACATAGTGCATCACACCACCAGGCCACTGTCGATTTATAGTGGAGCCTCTTCCAAACGGATTGTCCACATCCAACCCAAGTTCAATCGCCATGCGTTGATCTGGATCTAAGATCATGTCTCCTTCGTAGACATCTGGATCATCGATGCCGATATTTTCTACAATGGGAAAAAATTGAGGGGACATTGAAATTGAACAATGATGGATCTTCAGAATTTCAGCTTAACCCGATTGTGCAAATAGTCGCAACACTTCTCGGTCCATCATCGCTATCGTCATGTTGCTGACGGATCTCCGTTTTCGTTTCTCTCAGCACACCGTAAAGCTTTTACAATTATACTTATTTAAATATATGGTAGAAGCTTTGGATACGTTTTCTGAATAAAGTCATGAATTAAAAACGTCAACAAAAACTTTATATTTTTCATACAAAAACTAACTTCCATGCTTGAAAAAACAAAAACTTACCGTCAGCGTTTTCTGATGCAACAAGGACCACTCCAAAAATCAAAATAGTACCAAGCCACTTCATGGTGATCTTGTTCTAGTTAGAACAGAGTGAAGGGCTCACTCAGAGTTGAGATTTTATGGAAACATTTGTCAACTCACCTGCGCGTAACAAAAGTCTTCAGTTTGATATTGTTTTCGACTATAAGCAAATTCCTGTTACTGTAGTTGACTCCTCTGTAGCTGTCATTTGTCAATCCACGTTTAAACAGCATTTTAAACACTGCATTTCTGTTTTGCATTGTGAGACAAAGTGTAACACTTTATTTCAATTGCTTTTAGCGCGTGATCATCGTACTAGTGCAGTGCGCTGAAATTACTGGAAAAATCAAACACATTCCTTTGTGCGAGGAAAATTGCACCTGCTACAGCTGAAATATGTCCATTGGGGACTTGGAAAGTCATTGTGAATACCCATTAAAAAGAAGTAAGAGAGATAGCCGCAACTCCATTGACATCTTTAGAAATTTGCGCCTTAAAATAATAACCACTTACTTTCCAGGCTACTCAGAAAATCATTCGCAATACCCTTACAATATACCCAAACAGGCTTACTTCACCTCAATTGAATAAAATGTATTTGCAAATTTGGACAATTACAGCAATGCATTGTGTAAGAGTCTGTAAATAATCATGTAAATATCTCAAATTGTTGACTTACTTTACTTTGGACAATACTCTCTCATGGGAAATTTAATTAGTATTCCTTTCGCTAATTTGAGGCCTTTTAAGAAAAAAGGCAACTTATCAACTTCATCAGGCTTACAAGTTAACGTTTGCTTGAATGTCACAGTACTATGCTTCGTTGTCCTAAATTTTATATCGTTGAAAAAAATATCTTCAGTCTTTAGCCGCCGTACATTTCAAATCATCATATTTCAACAGCTTAAATCTGTGAAAACTATTCGCCGTGAATTTCTTTTCATTGCTTTCGAGTTATTTTCATTTCTTTATCTTTTCTTAGGAAAACAATCGTTGTAGATGTTGACACTGGCTAATAATATTTATTTAAAAGACTTAACTGGTTTTAAAGAAAAAAGGTTCAGGTGAATCTACATTCGTTCCATTTTTACTAGCTTCTCATGCTTAAAATGTTGGAGCATTGAAATTATTGTACTTAGGTGTACAGTGGGACAATGGAACATTTCGTGATACGAATTTTCTATATCAAAATGAATATACTCATATAATTTTTAGCATATTAAATTATTTATACGAATACATTTCGTTGGAGGAAAAAACGGTCTTTCCCGAAACGATTCAAATGACATTAAAAGGGAGGCAATCCTTTTTGCATTCTTCTGCGTGAAGCCACACCTATAACTCCGACCATGTAGCCGCTTCAGTATATATTAGATTTCATTCTCCTCGATGTGAAGGGAAATCGATTCACGTTTTTCTCAGTTTTTCATTCTTCCTCGCTTTTACGTGCGCGAAAACCAAATTTTGGGTTCGATATTACGATAAACAAATGTGATGACCCAAGAACCTTTGTGTTTCCAAAACAGGAATCGAACAGGAAAAAGGAATCAGATCTTAGATGAGAACTGGCGCGCGGCGAACGGTTAACTTGGATTGAGTTCTTGATATCGCCTATTGCTGTAATCAATCTTACGAAAATATAATTTTTAGCGTTGACGGAATTCTTTGGTGTAGGACACGGACCGCGTTTTTTCATTCTTGGACAAGCACACCAATTTCATATAAATTTCCTACGAGGCCAATGTGAAATCACCAATGAATTGTAACCGTTTCATTTCGCATCCCTCCCCCCCCCAAAAAAAAATAACGCTAACTTACAAAATACAGTGCTTTGAGACTCTTTAGCAGTGTGATCACAATTACGCATTGACTTTTTAGTACGCGACCGAGAAGAAGCAAGGCATCTATGATTCTATTATTCTGTTGCACTTGGTCGTTTACTATTTTCATTACCTTCTTGTTTGCTTTGACAACCAGGAATTACTTGCAAATAAAGGTGGGCATGAATGGAATCAAATCAAGTGAGAGCAGCATTTGAGAGCCAGCTTCCTTTTCGAAGTTGAGAAGAAAAGACATATGGGAATCAAAATGAGGTTTTTCTGCCAGTTTTATTCTATTAACCCACTCTACATAAATTTAAACTACAACAGCACTTCCCCGAAAATGGCACATAACCTGCAAGGGAAAACAGCATTGAATGTTTAGGTATCATTGAGAGCAAAACCAAATAAGTTAAAATCGGGTCATGCGCACTTTCAGAAAATATATATGAAAATTTAAGTCAGCTAAATATAAAATTTTCACAAACTATCACTTCTCCTGTTTAGTTTCTCTATAAAAAAAAGTAAATAAATAAATGGGTAGAATTGTTAACGAGAGAATTTGAAACGCTCGAAAAAGGCTGCAATAGGCTAGGCCTGTTTCCAAACATAGCTAACGATGGAGCTAGGTTTTATTGATCGAAACTCCAGTGTTTTCGCATGGATCGAGCCTCCAGCGTTAGTGATATTTCATTAATCAGGACCCAGATAGGCAACTTATTCTGCGCGGAAGTAAATTGTAAGCCAAATTTACGACTTACTGTTTTGTAAAAATATATTGTTCATCATATATTCAATTTTTTTTCCTCCTTATGTGGAAATGGTTGAGAGCGAAATGAGCAAAGTTGATACTTAAAGGTATGGTTTTTAATGATCTTGTTGGTAGATTAAAATTTCTTTGAAAGGAAGACTCTGGAAGTTCAGGAAAGTGTTAGTTAGATGTTAGTGTTAGATTCCATTGAGCATTTCTTCTGACCACGTCGGAGGTGTGCAAGAGTTTGTAAGTTCTAAGACAGCTAAAGTTTATTTTAGAATGCATTGTAACCTTTTTTTCGTTGCTGATTAACATAGTTTGCAGGTCTTCTTGCAGTTTGCCCTCACGTATCGGTGATAGCTGCAATATCTCGTCCATCCGCTACATCTGTTATCCTTATCTTGACAATTTCCTAAAAGATAACAATGGACGTTTTGTCAGGATAGACACAGCTGTCAAAAGCTTACGTATGGCGTAAACGTTGAAGTGGCAAGGTTGCTTACTTTAGGGCTGTCAGAACCAAGTTATCTTATAGGAATTATGGGTAACTACGTAAGGCATTATATCACGGTAATTCAAAGGCGTGCACCTTTTTTTGATCAAGATCTAAACAGAATGGTAAATCAATAGAACTCCTTTAATGAAATAAGCTTTGTGTTGGAAAAGTCTCGTTTGCCTTTTTCATTGTTTTTGTTTCCCTATATGGACTTATAGATCTGTTTCCATCTTTCTCCAAAATATTGCATGAAAGAAGTATCTTGTAGTACCCATATAATTCCGATAATACTATGAAATAAAGAAATTATTGGATGAGGTTGGACATGATATCATGACTTATCGAAGCTGAAGAATTTACTTGATCCTCCCATCAAGCGCTGTAATATGCCAATTATCTCTTACTTGCACTTTACCCTCCGTTTCCCCTAAACACTTTGTGACCCCGCCCCCCTAAAATCTTTCAACCCCCACCCGCCAGTGATAAACAACGAACGGTCTCATATTTTTTTTTCATGTTTTTTTTTGGTTGCGCGATGATTGTGTAAGCAATCATTACTACACACCTCCACCTCCCCCTCCACCACCAACTCCTCCTCCTCCTCCTCCTCCTCCTCCTCCTCCACACTGGCTCTTGTACAGAAGATTCATCTGCTGTGCGTCTATTGCACTAATTCCCCGTCGCTGACCAAGTGTTACCTGGGAAAATAAAATGATAGAACACAACAAACCAAGACAAAAAAAAGGCTTAACGACAATCAGCGATAGTAATGATCAGAAGCATCCAACATAGTTCTATAAGTTATATGCTTCTGTGATTAAGTGAGTATTCATGACATTTGAAAAATGTCTGTGTTACTTGTTTTGGTTAGGTTTTTAAATGTCTGACCATGCACACTTCTAAATGGCATTCAAATTCTCTTTACCTGACTGACTAATAGGACGTGCCCTATACTTAATCTATCCCAGTATGAACACATAAAAGAAAATATATTTGATGCAGTTCGGTAGATCAAATGTGGAATTTCCAGCTTGATTTTTCCTCAAACTAGGATTTAAGTATATAAATATGTTTAGGATAATAGATCGTAGGTTCTGTCTTTCGACGAAAAATGTCATATTATTTCATAGCACCTTTTGTTTTCAAAATGGAATTATAGATAATTGAATTTAATAAAGCTGCTTAGCTGATGGAACGAGCAAACATTTGACCCTTTTGGGAGCGCCTGGAGTTCTTTTTTTCCTCCGAGTATGTCTGTGTCATTCACCGTAAATATCATCATTAAAACATGTATTTTGTACCATGCCTTGGTAATACAATACATTGTTGTTTTTAAATGTGAGCCGCTTGTGAGTAATGATGCATTAAATTGTAATTACTTGAACTGCTTTTGCCGCTTTGATATTCATTAATGCAATTGATCGATAGCATCTACACCTAAACTAACCCCTGATTGCTTGGCAACGATAGTAGGTCTTCCGTTCTTGCTGAAAGCCCTGCTCCCATAATGCATCACACTTCCATAGTCATACTTGGTTCCCAGGCTGTCGATAGTTCCTCGATTGTATTTGTTGAAATTAAACTTGTTTCCTACGTAGAAATGAAAAATTAAAAAAAAACTTGTGAGAGAAGGCTACGGTCGTGCTCGTTCGTTTTAATGAATCGGAGCAGGTATTTATTATTTTAAATATTCGATGACGTTGATTAAATCAAGCAGTCATTGGACGATGTTGAAAAACCGAGGTATTGATAATTATACATTTTTAAAAGCGTTCCACTTCTTTGAGTTTCTCCCTAAGGTTGCAAAATTATGAAAACACTTCATAGACGAGGAGCTTGGAAACTAGCAGGTAATTTAGTGTTAACAACTGAGTTGAAAACGTAAATTGGCCACCGTAAAAAGAAAAAAAGCTGACTTTTCAAGCGTTAGCCCTTCGTCAGAGCGATTATTAGCCCTTCGTCAGAGCGATTATTAGCCCTTCGTCAGAGCAATTTACTTTTTCAACTCAGTTGTTAACACTAAATAAATTACCTGCTATACCCTCCCACCGACGCAACACCACGGTTTCTTTAGAAACTTTCCCCCTTTATTCGCTTAGACACCAGGTCGACTTTGTACTCAAAATGAGAAATGAAGTATTAGCTGTAGATATTGTATTTATCATGTCAACTTCACACGCTTTATAAACAATAGCCTCTATTTGGCGCTAAAATATGCACGGATGTTTGTCACTGGACATTATCTGTTTCAAACTGTGAACAGTTTTCAAACAGCGAAGCTCGAGGAAAACCGTAAGCATCGAGGAACAAATAATGTCCAACAACAAATATACGAGCTTTTATTCGCACTGAATAGAGGCATTTTTGTTTATTATCCTTCAAATATTTTGCAAAGAGCGTGAAAAAATGTATGCGAACAGCTAACTGTTTTTCGCGTAAGATTTTTTTCCTTCAAGTGTCCTCTGGTACGACTTAATGAACAAAGTTATTTTCCTTCTTTTGTAACAACCACAAAACGCTCTCTCATTTTGAATCAACTTTTAAATGAAGACTTATCGTAGAGGACGTAAGGTTTAAAAAATTGGGGAATGTGACCTAGGTGATATCTTTGGATATACCCAAGCTTTAGCAGAGGAATATTCAGTCACTTGATGTGTTTAAACCAATAGTGCACCAGCAAAAAATATTTGATGGTTCATAACGTGTATTGATTGAATCCTCTCAACCAGCCAAATTTTTCATAATAAGTCTAATTACTATATAACCATTTAATTTCGATGAATTTTTCTTCTGGTGCTTGTGATCTGATTTTGTGATTCGAAACTGACTCGATATTGCACTTGGTAAATGATAAGCTGTGATTTTATACACACAATGAATTTGTCGGTAGAAGGTAAAGTTTGAACCTAGTATCATAATTTGTTATTTTCAATCTAACTTAGAACTTACTCTCAATGATGTTGTCCCACATAATTGTGACGTAACTATCTCTGTCAGGACGAGACTGCTCGTGGTAGAAACCCAAGGCATGCCCTAAAAAGTAAACAAATTCAATTTTAGTCACGTTGTTGTCACTAAAAAAACGACCCCATAAGATACGATAGAAACTGGAGGTCAGTGAGTGTTATAACTGGTTGTAGAGGAATGTCCTAGAGTAACTTCTCACGATGTTTGTAGCCAACTGCAGAGCATATTTCTACGATATCCAACGGATAAGGGTAGAAAAAAAAAAACTGGCTAGACCATCCATCGGATAAGTTTTGGTCCAATGAATAGTGTTATCCACCCTTTAAACAGCGGGGGCATGTTTCTGAATTATTATTTTGTTTACTTTACTAACCAATTTCGTGAGCTACAATTCCTCTGTACCAACATCCGCTGGCGAGATTAATATCTTGACGACTGCCTGTTCTTCCTACGTACGAGGAACATCTGAAAATGACACCAAATAGTAACGTTTCACACTTTTCTATCTGTGTTTTCTCTGTTATCAACCCCAGTTATCCTAGTTATTACAATGATTAGATTGAATTGAATTGCTGGCTTGTTGATTAATCAAACAAAATTAACCAACTTGATTCATAATATCGATGGATTGATTAACTGACTGACAGACTGACTGATTAGCCCTTTAAAAACCTTAGATATGTTTGCAAATTCTCCATACTTTTCTTTATTCGTTTTCTGAGGTGCAAACAATTAAAGAGAATTTGTTTAACACGTAAGATCTTCATAAGTTGGTGATCGTTTCTTTTATTCTCGTGACTTTGACGAGTGCTTCAGTAGTGATATTGTAAGGAGAAATTAGATGCTTGTCACTCGTAGAGTTTAAGGGTTAATCCTTAATAGCTGTCGATTGAATTCTTTTTTCGACTGTTTTAATGATTGTTTCATCATTTTTTTTTCATACATCGTCTGTTTATTTATTCGTTTTAGTTTTGCACAGTCGTGCCTAAGGAATACGAAAATCTGAGCTACTCTTCTTAGTGTTGTTAGGATCATCTTGCAAGAGCTGTTAAGATTTTAAAGAACCCATTACCCAGAGCCAACTTTGAAGTTGGCATAAGCTCGTTCATTTGTCCTCTTCTTGAACCGGATACATGTTTTGCTTGTCCATTCCTCCATTCCTGCTCGGATGGCATTCATTGCTCTGGAATTACGAGCTTTATTCATAGAAGTAAAACATGGGCTACATGTAAATGAATTACTACTAATGATCGACTGTAAAATAACATTTGATATGTCTTTGATTTAAGTATATGACGGCTTTTTCAACGCCACGAAGTTTTTCCTTTCTCTATAAACCTAAAGTTGATAATTAATCAAGATTTCACAGATCTTCCACCTATATACGAGAATTTCGTTGAAACCTTATAAGATGAGAGGGAAAGAAATATAACAACAAATTTATGAAAGGATGGCTGAATAGAACGTTAGAGACATGAATAATAGAAGCCACACAGTTTTTCATCAGCGATCATGTTTCATATCTTATGAATTTAATAGAATGCAACTCGTTTCTCCACTTTTTGACCATCTTCTTTCTTCTTATAGAAGGAATTTCTAACAGAATGATAATTTTGTTTTTTTTCTTTTCAATTCATGGCCCGTACATTCTTTATGTGGCAGTTTTCTTAGGAGAAGCCAAAACACAATACTATTTTCTATTGTAAGCCGCGAGGTTATTGTAACTTGCAATTTTCTCGACCTGATAGCGAACGCTAAGCGTGTAGAAGTTCTAAAATATCAAAATTTATTGCATTATTTGCATTATTTTCCAACAAAAAATTTACACTGGCGTCGCTGGACTAAGAACCGAATATAATGAACCATATACTTACATAGACTGGAGTCAATGACGTAAGCCATCACCCCTCCCGGCCACTGTCTGTTTTTGGTTGAACCTCTCCCCATTGGATCATCCACATCCAGTCCCATTTCGGCCGCCATGCGCTGATCGGCTGTTAATACCATGTCCCCTTCATAAAGATCGTCACTCTCTACAAGAAACGTTCGTTTTAGGTTATTTAAACTTCGCGTTCGGTTTTACCCTAATGGGCTTCATTTACGACAAACCGTACTGTTATTTTTAACATCAAAATACCAATCGGAAAACCGTTTACTTTTCACAGCTTATCCATAACAAATTATATCACTTTGACAAAATAAAACAAAACGGCATTTGGGCTCGAGTGCTTAAATGCTTTCAGTTTCAATGGTATATTTTAATGCTCCACACTGATGCATAACTATTCAAATGACGATTATTTGGAATGAATTACAAATTACAGATGTAAGTGATATTTTATCTCTTTTTGTAAGATTTGGAACTCTCGCATTCTGGGGGAAAAACTAAGTACTTTTGAGTCTACATGGTTTATGGCTTTTGGTGACCTTGGTAAATCCCAAAAAAGGACTTTACAGTGAATGAGAATCTTCCAATCGTATATAAAAAAGTTCTAACAATACTCATAGAGCTAAAATGTGAAATTTTTTACCTTCAGGATTCTTGGCGAAAACGACTCCGCACAGAACAAAAAGGCAAAGCCACTTCATGATGCCTCCCAGCGGTGCAGAAACAAAGTTGTGAAATTGTTTCATTTGCAGCAAATTTATTGACCAGCAATTGTTCGCTCACCTGAGAAGCTGTTCAAGTTTTAATAAGTTCTTCTGTTTTTCTCTTTAGATGACGTTGCGTAAATTCAATTAACATGGGAAAGTTGTAAGATCTTGTTCAAATACATCTGTTACAGATGCAAGGAGGTAAAGAAATTTTTTTTTCACGTAGAGCAATTGGATATCTTCTTTTTCAGGAGGAGGGGAATATGTGGGTACGTGCAGTCATAAGAAAGTGATTCAGGCATGAAAATTCGCCTGTGCCCATTTATACTCCTTGGTGGTAGAGGGCACCGTGAGAGTAATGTGTGTTTCTCAAGAACCCAAGACCCAGCCATGTCTCGAACCCAGACCCTTCGACCCGTCTAGTCTAATGCATTAACTGTCAACCAACTGCGTCTCTCATAACACTTTGGCTAGTTAGTCCAAATTGTAAATGAAAACCAACCCTAATTTAGGAGGAATATGGTACAAGAAATTCCTTAAAATTTTCAATCTGTTACTAAAAAGTGAAGGAATAAAAATAAAAAAATAAAGCAAGCAAACGTTACAATTTATTCAGGATTTTCTTCTATTATGGTTCAGTTTTTTTCACTCATGAAAACATATTTTGTCTACTTTGAACTTGTTTTCATTTCAAGCGTTACTTATTGTTTATTGTGGAAAATGTCTGTTTAAATGTCATTAAATTGCTGCGGATTTAAAAAGCAAACAGAGAATATTCGAAAGCCTCGAGAACCCCAGTAGTATTGAAACAGCTTAAATCTTTAGAGCGAGCAAATTGCCAAGACCCAGCCATGTCTCGAACCCAGACCCTTCGACCCGTTTAGTCTAATGCATTAACTATCAACCCACTTCGTCTCTCATAAGACTTTGGCTAGTTAGTCCAAATTGTAAATGAAAACCAACCCTAATTTAAGAGGGATATGGTACAAGAAATTCCTTAAAATTTTCAATCTGTTACTAAAAATTGAAGGAATAAAAATAAAAGAATAAAGCAAGCAAACGTTACAATTTATTCAGGATTTTCTTCTATTATGGTTCAGTTTTTTTCACTCATGAAAACATATTTTGTCTACTTTGAACTTGTCAAACCTTTTTTTGACGTATAGAAAATCTTTATTTAAAAAAAAATTTTCGTTTTCATTTCAAGCGTTACTTATTGTTTATTGTGGAAAATGTCTGTTTAAATGTCATGAAATTGCTACGGATTTAAAAAGCAAACAGAGAATATTCGAAAGCCTCGAGAACCCCAGCAGTATTGAAACAGCTTAAATCTTTAGAGCAGGCAAATTGCCAAGACCCAGCCATGTCTCGAACCCAGACCCTTGCAAATTGCTCATTGCCTTTTTTTTTTTTTATTCCGGCTGGAAGTGAGTAAAGACACTCTTATGTAATAATAGTTCTTCCTTGACTTCGATCTTGACTTCAACCGTAAATAGTTCGTATCTAAAATTTTAGTCCAAGATTACTCCTTTTTTTAAACAAAATCAGTCTAGGAAATCCAATAAACACGTGTTTTTTCGATTTAACGGCACAAGTGATGGTTGGGAAGTTGTCTTAATTGCACCTATCTTGAGCAAGTTCATTATAGAATCGTTCAGGCAAAATCTAGTTGTGGACTTTTTGACTTACCATACTTTACATTCGTGATTAAATACTAAGGAAAAAAATTTTTTTTTGAGTGTGTAATATCAATCAAAAAATATCCATGTTCAAAGATTATAGGATTATGTGCAATTTTGTCGTTAGTTTTTTTTTTTTTCTTTGGTGGTTCGTTGCTTCATCACGAATCACGAAGTACCGTTGCTCGGCTAAAACAAACCGTAAATAAATATTTGTATGATTGTCAAAAACAGTATTCACGTTCATATTTCTATGTGTAATGTAAGTGTCGCAGCTAATTACGAATCATCAACCCATGCAAATTCTTTAAAGAGTAACATACATCACTACAACGAAACATATAAGCAAAGGCAAATTTACAGGTTGCAATATTTGGGAGACGCAGGGACTCTTTGGACTCCCGGTCGAGAAGCTCTGCACCTTCAGACGTAGGACACCTCTCCCGAACAACGTATTTGAGATTCTTTCACCCTTCTCCCCCATCCAACATTGTTAATCGCCAATGTTTCTCTGCCATCTTGCAGACCAACATGGAGAGGGGGCATGAAAGACTCTATGTGTCGCAACAAAGGTGTCTGTCCGGTCATTGTGTTGTGTTCCTGGGAAAAACGCATTACTTTTACAGCGGCTATACCAAAGAGTACATATGAGAATGGGAATTTTGTAATAGACATCCACCAGGTGGCTCTTCTTGTCTACTGTCTCTAGGTTGAATTAGGAGGGAGGAAAACCGTAGAAAATGAAAACCCTCCGAGCAAGGACGAAAACTGACAGCAAACACAACCCTCATGTGAAGCCAGGTCTGGGAATCGAACCCGAGCCACAGTTGTAAGTGGCGAGCGCTCTCTATGAAGATGGAGTAAGTATGAATTGTTAGGGAAGTCTGAAGAAATGTCGTACTCAAGGTCAAGATTGGTGTTCAATCACCATTGAGGAATTACGCTGCCTTTTTGCTGATATCAGCGATAGGTTAGAAGTCATTTTTAGTTGACCCGTTCTCTACGTCGTTAAGGAATATTAAACAACTCGGACATTCATTGAAAAGAAACTCTTTTGGTTGCATGTGGCAAAATAGGCCAAACCACTGATATCTATGGACAGGTAGCCGAAATCTACCTTAACAATTTAACTTCAACATTTTTTGGCACTCTCATCAACTCAAAATTCGATACAAAGTCAGTTTATCATCGGTGATTTCTTTATTATGCTTTTAAAATCAATTGCCACGTCAAAAATTGTCAGGTAAGCAATCTCATTTGTTTTGATAAGCTATGTAGCATTCATAGTCCTGTCCTTAGATGGTCAATGCAAGACAGAGAAACAGGAAAGGAAATTGGTTGGATGATTTTCGACCAAGAAAACTGAACCATGATAATTCTCCTAACTAGTGGCTGACGCTCTGGGCATTCCCCCATAGAAGATCCAAAAATTCCTTGGAAATCCCATCAATAATGATTGAATTGAAAATAAAAACAGTAGAAGCCGAGTTAATCACCGCATCTCAAACTCCACAGATGAAAGCGAAAATTTTCCTGCAAGCCCCGCTCTCGGGTTCATCTGTATAAAAATCTCATTTGCAGCAAACGCATACAGTTAAATGTAAAGTATTTCGCTCTAGCAGAGGGTTAAATGTCGGCAGTTATCGGTAGGTAACATGGGAGACAGAAGGCTAGTAGAAAGGGAGGAGAAACGTATTTATAATGGTCTACTTTACATCGCTTGGTCGAGCTGTCTTTGCACATGATCGAAACCCAGAAAATCACTGACTAGCCAAGACTATGATAATATCACAAAAGTTCTTTAAATTCAGTGATGTTTACGAAGGAATGTGAAGGTACAAATAAAACGAGAAACAAACAAATTACGTGAATATTTCTTCCTTTATTCAATTCTACCCTATTCTTGGAAGTGTGTTTTGCTTTGCCGGTGAAAACCAACCTGCAAAAAGAAATAATACTGAATTTATCTGTTTATTAAAAAAAAAACCAGAAACAAACAAAAAACAACAAACGGGAGTTAAATTTTTTAAAAGAAATTTCGTTCTTAGTAGAGTTTTGGAATTAACGGCCTTTATAGTTAACGAAAATAAACGAAAGGAGGGCTAATGACCATCACGACCAAAGAAATGGGCTGATTTACACGAATCTTTGAAAACTGTGCTAATGTTCATTCAGCATGTGGTCAATGATCTTGAACATCACGCATGCGAACTGCCCTTATTTAAGGTTCAGGAAGTACCTGCAATGGTATTTACCTTCTTGGCTATTAAGTACCTGAGTTCTGGAAAACTTAAGTTGAAGTTCAAATGAGGAAAACGTAAAATTGAATTATCTTACGATTCCAGCCAAAGCTTAGCACAGCTTGCAAGTCTTCCTGCAATTCTTTCTCACGCTCTCTTCTTTGCATTTTTGTGCCATCTTAAAACAAAGTTTGCCTCTGTCCGCACATGGCAGAGGTTTGGGTTTTCCTAAAAGAAAAAAAATTCCTCTTAAATTGTACTACATGTACTTCAGTTACATATGTAAGTGAACGTTAAATTTTCATCTTCTGATATTGCATTTCCGGTGTCCTGATTGCTTCGCTTAACTCCGGTAATCAGCTCATCACCCGAAAGTTGAAATTAATTAGGGAATTTTACTTCCCGTGCGATGGAAATAAAGTAAAGCAATTTCGAATCAATTTCATTTCGGTTACAAAAGTTGCAAAAGGTGCATTGTTGATACATACTGCCTCTCTCCGCACTTGCCAGTGGTGTGGGTTTTGCTAAAAGAAACAAAATTACCCGTTAATTGTACTACATGTATTTCAGTTACATATCTTTAAGTAAACTTTAAATTTTCATCTCTTGATATTGCATTTCTGGTGTTCTGATTGCTTCACTTAACTACGGTAATCAGCTCATCACCCGAAAGTTGAAATTAATTAGGGAATTTTACTTCCCATGCGATGGAAATAAAGTAAAGCAATTTCGAATAAATTTCATTTCGGTAACAAAAGTTGCAAAAGGTGCATTGTTGATACATACCGACTGCACCTGCCCCTGCGTCTTCTGGGCGCACTCCTTTGTAGAGAAGATTCATCTGCAGTACATCTATCTCGCTATTCGCATCCCGCTGACCCATTTTAGAACTGGCCTGGAAATATTGGAATGAGTTACACTTGTATGTAATTTTGCTGTGATTTCAAAGAAAATCTATCCCATCAAGAAGTCTATTTTAGCTTCATAAACACCGACCAGACAAACAGAGTACTGTGGGTGTCTGCTGATCCCTTTTACCCTTTCAGATGATTAGCATCTCATTTCTCCTCACAGTCACATCAACACAGGAAACCCATAACCATTAATCACAGCTTACTTGTTGGAGGGTCTGAATGAATTATCCATTAGCCGTAAAACAGCCAAAAAAAATCTGACCCTCAGACGTTGACAAATTTTAAGTGTTAGTCATACAGAAGTTAGCCGTAGAAAGTCTCTCTCTTAATCTCAATGGAAGGAAGTAAACCATTAGCCGTAAAATGGCCGAGATTTTTAACCGCTAGCCGTGAAAACCATCACCCCATTATGACCATCTTGTTAGAACTATCGTAAATGTATCCGAAATCAAGAGCTTTTTCATTGAACTTACCCCCGGCATCTTGGTAAGGATGGTAGGTTTCCGCTCTTGTTAAATACCATGCTCCCATAATGCATAATGCTCCCGAAATCATACTTAGTCCCGAAGGAGTCGATGGTTGAGCGAGGGTATTTTTTGAAATTACCCTTTTTTCCTTAAAAAAACTTTAAAAAATATTAACAATAAAATTGAGACGCATTTTTTCCATGACCTCAATAGGTATTTTTGTTGGGCCAAAATGTTTTGAATGTAACTTCTAAATGTTGCGCAAAAGACTTATGTAGAAATTGAATTGTTCCTCATTTTTACCCTGATGTTGCATGATCTGTCACACTCCAAAAACCAGATTAAGAACTAAAACTAATCCTTGTTTGGTCATTTGCGTTTCCTCGCCTTTCATGCATTTTTCCCTTTTTCACTTGGAGTTCTATCGGCCAAATGAAGATATCAACCCTCTCTCCAACTGGCTGTTGTATAACTTTGCTTTCGGTTTTTCGAAACTCAGGTGAAAACTGCTCTATGTATTATCAAGGGCTTGTTGAGTCATTACCTACTATGGCGAGGAAAGTGATGATTTTATCTTTTCGCCTAGAAGATACCATAGGATAACGTTTGTAAGATACCATGGGCTGAATCGCTGAAATCTATTGTCAGGGGTAGATTTTATCTACTCACTCCATCTTCAATGTTTTCCCGTAAGATTTTTACATATTTATCTCTGTCAGGGCGAGACTGTTCGTGATAAAAACCCAACGCATGTCCTTAAATAAACAAAACAAACAAACTTAACGTTTAGTGTCAACCTTATCATGACGAATGTATCATGAAGGGATACGAACCACAAGAATTAACGAACACGGAAAATTTAGGTCAAAAATTGATAGGGTACGGGATACTCAGACCACTGGTATGCAATTCAGCATGACTAGGCATTCTAGAAATTTCTAGAAACTTATATTCACAGTTATTATCCAGAACACTTTGCAAGTCTCTTCTGCCTGTTCTGAGGCCCTGGGAAGTAATACATATGTCGGGATGGCGTCCTATTAATTCGATCAAGATATACCTACTTATGGCCAATACTTACCAAGTTCGTGAGCGACAGTTCCCATGGACCAGCAACCGTTGCCCAAGTTAACAGATTGAGGCTCATCATGCCTTCCTATCTTGGACGAGCATCTGATAAACAAACCAAAACGTTTCAGGTTTATTTCCATTGTTATTCCCCTCTTAACCTGCCATGTACTGATGCGCGCTTTGATATTCACATGCGACGCAGAACCTTCACATAAACATACCGTTATTACATATGCTGCTATTAGTCAACACAGCCCACCTCGCTGCCAATCTACAGCGCACTTAGACTTAAAACTATTTAGCTGCTAAAGTCAGTCGCTATGTCTTTCTAATTGTTCGTAACCTCAGAGCATAAATAATAGTTCAAATCTTCTTCTTTCCCTAAATAATGCTAAAACGCACCAACGACTGGACGTAGTTTTAGAATTCATTCGTTTGATTTACGCACGCTGAGATATTGAATTGATGAGAAAGAAATCGCTGTTTGAGACACACTATGAGAACCCAAAACTCTGCCACTGAGAGATATTTATTTATTTATTTTGAAAATTTTTATACATTTTTAATTCTTGTATTCATCCGAAAATTTTTATATATTTTTAATTCTTGTATTCATCCGAAATTTTTATTATAAATTCATTTAATAGAGTAGATGACGAATTGCTTGAATGAAATTTACCCAGCGCCTTTATGGAATATGGCGTATTGCTTTTCATTTGTTCTTTTCTTGAAGCGGATACAAGTCTTGCTCGACCATTCCCTCATTTCTTCTTGAATGGCTTTTACTGCTCTTGGGTTGTTAGCTAATGGAAAAACAAACAAAACAAGAAAACAAACGTAGCCATTACTAATAACCTTTAAGTTTTAGGTGTACTGAGGTCATGCTGCAAGCACTTTTTATCGCAGAGTGGTGAATTAGCTTCCTTCTCTCCGGGCATTTTGTTTAAAAGTGCACATGGTTATATTTCTCATATCTTAGAACGTCTCAAAATCAGACCGATTTAAAACCACATTCACTGCGCACAAAAACGGCTTACATCGCTCGCAAGACGTTATGAAACTAAAGTATTTTTATAATGTTGCTATGGCCTCAGAGCATCCTACCATTCCTAATCTTAAGCGAGACCAAAATATGAGGCATAATATTTTTATTCTTAGGCAATTACTGATTTTGAGTCAATCGGAGTGGCATTCTTGAGATTCAGCACCATCTATCATGTAAGCGCGATCAGAATGAAATAAGAGATTATATGGACAGGCGGGTTACGTCACCCACCCAAGCTCCCCCCTCATTGCCCCCCTAAAACTGTTATTTATTTTTAGTTTGAGGATAAGTTATTGAACTGTTTTTTTTTTCATTGGAGCTTGTTTGTTCAAAACACGATTTCTTTTAGATTTACTGTGCGTTGTCTCTCCCAAAAGTTTTAAATTCTGAAAAAACAACCTTAAAAGAACTGCGTTGGCAACGTGGATCAATATCAGTATCTGGGCAACTGCCCACTTACCCCTCCCCCAACCCAACATTAACCTTAAATTGTTGTCAATTGACTGTTGTTGAGTTAGGGGGGGGTTAGGTGGACAATTTTCCAGATACTGATATTGATCCGACAACGTTATAAAACTATTGGTTTTTACGTCAGCCATGCGTTCATGGGAAAGTTTGTAGAGCACAAGAGAATTGTAAGAGTTGCTCGAGGCTTAGTCGAGAGCAAATCAAGCTTCTTTAGTGATACATGCTGAAATATGAACCCTCCTGTTAAATTTAAAATGCTGCAGATCGAACCCAAATTATCAATAGGATTTGCTCTCGAAAAAAATAAATGACATGTATAATTTGTAGTAAACACATGTAGTTTGAAATGAGAGACGTTGATACAAACAATGTGATATAGCTTTCTTTTTTCCCCTATAACCCCTTCAAGTGACGGCCATTTCATTTCTCTTTAAACAGAATCAAACCCTGAGTTAAACACTGAGAAAATCAAAACAAAGAAAGCGATCACCAACTAAAGAAGCTCGTGACTGTGAAACAGTGCCTCCACGTCAGAGTCATTTTAAGTGCATAAGGAGTAGTAAGGAGAACATAATCACCAATTCCGTGGTGTAAAGGGTTAAAGAGTTCCCCCTGTATTGCATCGGTCTTCACCACTAATAAAGAGCATTTTTATTGAAATTACCCCTTCTTTCTTGGCAACGATGGTAGGTTTTGTTCTTGCTGAAAACCTTACTCCCGTAATGCATGATGCTCTTGAAACCATGCTTAGTCCCAAGGGAATCGATGGCTTTGCTGAGGTATTTTTTAAAATTAAACTTCTTTTCTGAAAACAATAAAAAAAAATAAACAAGGTATTGCAATAAAAAAGTGAAGGGACACATCCTTTTATGTCCTTCTTAGATATCTTTTCATTTCTAAAATATTAAAAATGTAACTTTTAGATGAACCACAATAGATTCAGCATATTTAACATTAAATGCAAACTTTTTTCGCTTGTCTCCTTTCCTTCTTTCTTCTTCTGTCTTACATTTTATTTCTATGATCTGTAGCAAACAAGAATAAGCGCTTACTTCCATTTCATCAAGAGTTATCAGCAATTGAAACCGCTAAACCATTTGGCGTGTTTCGTTTTTTGGTTTTTTGTTTTGCTTTTGTTTCTTAAGTCACCATGTGGCTTTAGGACTCCGTTCTACAGTTAGTTCGTGTGTGGCGAAAATGCCATGATTCGTCCTTAAAGCTTCTACGTATAGTAAAAAACAAACAAACAAACAAATTAAAAATCAAATTCTTAAAACTCAAAGCCAAGATAATATTCGAGCAAAAAAAAAAAAAAAATTACAAGTAGTACTACCTCTAACAAGTTGCGGTCTATCGTCTCAGTGTCTATGAGCGTTCATTCATGGTTTTCCTAGCTTCTTTTGTTTGTTTGTCTTTTAGAATGCGCAAAATTCTGCTTAGAGACCATAAATTTTCCGTTTCTGCTCTATTTCGGAGCGACCGATAAAAACTTCAGAAGAGAAATAAAGAGTGAAACTCAGCCGAATTTAACATGTTGCAAATGCATGGACGTATAACAGTGAATCGTCAGAGGATTTAAAATTGCTCAAATTCCCATGAAAAAGGCTAAGCACTCGGAATATTGATGATATGCACTCGGTTTGTTTGAGGTATATGTTTCAAGTTACGTCGAGTTGTCGTCCATGAAAGCTGATCAATTTCTTTTATAAGACGACAGCCAGAAGCAATAATTCTCTTCAGGATGTTGCTGGTTTGAATAACACTCTTTCAAAGCCATGCAATTACCATTTGTCTGAAAATTATGTTGTTGAGAACAATGGATGTGAACATCGTGTAAATATGCAATATCTGATTTTTGAGCTTCGTTCGCAAGTTGCTCCTTTGAAACGAAGAGGCTGGCCCGCAAAGATATTTACATATTTAAAAACTAGAATATCATAAACAGCTTGGTGCTTAGTTTCGGTTACTGAATCGGTGCACTTTTTGAGAAATTCCATTAAACGCTTTCTCTATTTACTGAGATGACCAAAATTGTTCCTGCATAAATAATCGATTGGTCTGTTCACATTCACAAAATTGAATGAGTCAGAGTAAAGACGAATGATGGATGCCTGATTATGTATGGTAGAAGTACCAATTTTTAACGATGTATTGAGCTTGAGATAGAGAGACAAACATTTTGTTAAATGTAAAACATTTTTTTTGCGATGTTTTTTTTATGAAATTAAGCCCCAGGCCTCGAACAAGCAGCCGCTGTCATCATGGTTACAAGAGTGCTGTAACATTTAGAAAGGGCATTTTTAGTGCATCCCCCTGAGTACCTAAGTGCATGCAAAATTGGAAGGAGGTTGAATATTTTCATTTCCCAAGATGTTTGATTCATACAGAGACTATTTCTTGCTTTGTATACTTCTTTATGGAAAATACTAACTGATTTCATGAGCAACAATTCCCCTATACCAGCAACCCAAACACAGGTTCATTCTTTGGGGTTTTCTTTGTCTTCCTATGAAGGACAAGTATCTAAAAAAAACAAACCGAAAGATTTGAATTATATTTCCATTATCATTTACATCTAAATCTACCAAATACCGAAAAAATTCTTTTTATCACGCAATCAAACTGTTTATATCAACATTTCGTTTTTGCAAATTATGCTGTAATAAATCAACTGGCCCGCCTTATTGCTAATCTGCGGCGCGCTAAGATTCAAAGCTTTTTTAGCTGCTACAATCCATCGCTCTCATTTGATAAGATAATTTTTTCGTAAATTCAGAGGGAAATAGACGGTTCAAATCTTCTGCTTTTCCTGAATTGTGCTGAAACGCACCAACGACTGGATGACATGCGTGTCAACGCACCTTTAGACAATTGAGCGCCATAACTGGGCCTTGAAGATAATACGTGTTCAAAGAGGAAATGCTTTAATTTTAGAGTTTATTAAGTTTTACCAGCTGCCGAGGTAGTTTGGATGCCAAATGTAAAAACAATTTTCTAGAAAGTTCTATAATGCCTAATCATGCTGACATACATACACGAACGTTCTATATTCATACTATGGATGTTTCTAGAAAATATATGTTTCTACCAAAATAACTGCTTTGTAAGTTTCCGGAATGTTCTAGAATACTTTGTAAAAGTATACAAGGACTCAGTCGTGTAGTGGTAGTTGTCTTTCTAGACAATCAGGGTCTGATTGTTTGGAAAGCTTTACCGAGAGAGAGCTATAGTGAAATATTATTCATTTTGATTAGATTTGGAGGCAACTAGGAGTTTGCGTCGGTGGTAAGCTAAGTTATGGACTGTAATGGGCTCTTAATAAGAACAATACACGTTGTTTAATTGGAGTATTTGGGTTTGTAGGAGTATAGTGTTCTTTCTTTCGGTTAAATTATAAGGTAACAAGGTTCTCAAAAAAGGAAAAACACCAGTCACGCATTTTCGTTTCTAACTCTTTTATTCCATTCTATTCTGCTTACTACAGCAATCCACTGGTTGATTAAAAGTTCCGAGACCCTGCAAAAAGTAAATCAAGTATCAAAATCTATCATGAAGGGCCAACTCCTACATCTTTAGAATGATATAAATAGAATTGATCTGCGATTTCTAACCTCATTTTTGCTCGCGCCTTTTATTTTCTACTCTCTGCTTTTTAACTTTTGCGAGAAGGATATATATTTGCTCTCTCACCTTCAGCCCCTTCTGCAGTACATGCGGAACATCTGAATTCCGTCCAAACGACTGATACCTCTTCGTTGGCCAATTCTAGCCTAATATGTGACCACAAAAAGGCAAGATGAGTTATGGAAAAACTTTCAGTATCTGCACAATTTACGTTAACCAGCTTTGCAATGAATTTCATTCCCTTCCGCAAGCTTTAACCTTTTTATCAGAAAGCTTTCCATTCTTCAATGGACATTTAAAACTTCATGCGTAGAGTGTAAGAATGTAACAATGGCAACGTACCCCTCTTCGTCTA
The DNA here is from genome assembly GCF_036669915.1 of Pocillopora verrucosa. Classification (NCBI taxonomy): domain Eukaryota; kingdom Metazoa; phylum Cnidaria; class Anthozoa; order Scleractinia; family Pocilloporidae; genus Pocillopora; species Pocillopora verrucosa. Next base: position 13,048,162 of record NC_089325.1, read on the forward strand.
GGTCGAATTGTTGGCCGTCCGTTCTTGGAGAAAGCTGTAGGCCCATAATGCATCACGCTTCTGTAGTCGTAACGAACCCCAAAAGAGGTAGATTCACGTCTAGTTCTCCTTCTGAAGTTATGCCTCATTCCTATAAGTTTGATCATTGGTTGTAGAGAAAAAAGCAAGTGTGTTTAAAACTACTTTAAGTATCTTTTCTCCGAAACAAGCTTCGAAATACTTTAAAGACCTTTTGCTTGCTATTTGACAGTAAGGTATACGCCTATACTTTGTTTTGAACTTTTCTTTTTATTTTTTTAAACTGATCCATACAATTGTAAATGATTCAGTGTTATAGTGACTTCCTGACAAGGTTACGAATATTACTTTATCTTTATTCCGAAATACCAAACAGAGACTTCAACGTGACAGTGTTTTATTCAGCCTATCTTAAAGACTGTCCCCCTTCGGAGGTAAAGGTTGGCTCACACTAATGTTTCAAACTATAGGTGGTTTAAAGAACTTTCGGTATATTGCTAAAAATTTCTGTTGATCGAATCACCGTATTTCTTAACAGAAATAAAAAAAAACCCTAGCCCTATGTAAATCTCTGTTCTATTGACCGCAGAGTACTTTAGCCTAGTTTCCCCAACTTTCAATTCAGGGGTATGCCCACTTACCACGTTGGATGTTCTGCCATAGTATTGTGACGTATCTATTCCTGTCAGGACGAGATTGTTCGTGCCAAAAACCCAAAGCGTGCCCTGAGGGTGGAAGGATTGGTTTAAGTCTCACTTATAGATATTACTTATTTTGTACAGGTTACCACTTGTGTTTAGCTATGAGGACACCATTAGGTCAGGGCACAATCTTAATCTTGTGTTTTACTTCCTCGTAAATACAAGAATAATCCCCACAAAATCTTTAAAAGGTTCTGCTGTAGACATACTCTCCCATGAATCATATCAAGAAGAATCTTAATGACTGAGTGAGCTAATATATATAACGAGTTTTTTGCTTCTTCCCATACCTTGCTTTTTTCGTTGCTGTTGTTTTTCTTTACGATAGATTATAAATATTGTTGGCTAATTCTCTCATGAAAAAAAGGAAAGCAAGAATTTCAACAGACAACCTAAGCACAGTGGTTCATAGCCACAGTAATAAAAGCAATGAAGCAATTTGGATAAATCAAGTAACGGACTGCTTCAAAACAAAACGGTGACCACTGCTCTTTAAAATTTACTTTCGCCAAAAAATTACTCTTAGCTATGCCTAAGTCCATAAAAGATATTTTGGTGCAAGTTTATTTCGCAAATGAGTCCTAGGAACATGGCTGTTTTCTCCAAGAGCCACATAGTACCCACCAATTTCATGAGCCACTATTCCTGTGGTCCAGCAGCCATGATGTAGGTTGATGTCCTGACGCCTGCCAGTTCTTCCCACAAATGATGAACATCTCAAAACGAATAACAACAGCAGCATTAACAGAAACAAGACACTCTCTCGTATGCAGATATATAGTTACTTGATATTCATTTCATTTGCATGTGAATTCTTGCTGTACATCAGCTAGAATTGAGGGTTCCTTTTCCCTATAGTGTCGAAATCATCACGCTTCCACAACTTTCCAAAGTAAAATCAAAGAAGCTATCCACATTCAATGGGAGCAACCTACACTTAATCATCAACTTTATCATGTTCATTTAAAACTTTCTTTGTAAACGCATACATTTTTCAGTTACTATTGTTTGTTTTGTCCAATCAGCATTTTGCTACACACTTTAAAGTCAACTTTGTGCTTTGTATAAATCATATCTGAGGATGGCATAAGAACTGTCGAAATATGTTTTTAAAAAGAGTCGTTTATTTTCTTAAACTCGTGACATATCTGCTGCTATCCAGACCTAATCACTCAAAAGACCTTGACAACGATCAATTCGTTTTCTTAGAGCAGCAAAGTTTATCCGAAGAATGTATATATAATAAACACTTCAAAGAGGCCTCTGTTTAGAGCTTCAACTTCCTGAAAGGTCTTCCCACATCTACCGGCGCAAAAACCGTGCACCAGGGAAGATTTTTCCTATTGTCCTTTTTTTCTGTCGTCATATTGCTGGTCTCTCTTGACCCGTTAGAGAGATTATAATTTTGAAATCACAGGGAAAGCATTTTCGAACACCTATACCTGGCAAAGACTAAAAAAATTGTTCTTACCCTGAACCACGTACAAAGCGAACGTAAGCCCGTTCTCTTCTTCGTCGCCTGAAACGAACGCAAGTTCTTCTAGTCCACTGACGCATTCCAGCCCGTATGGCTCTCCTTGCCCGAGCATGGACAGCTTTAACCCCGATAAAAATAAAAGGATTAGTTTTCATTGATAGCTAAGAGCCTGAAAAAGTCCAATAGAAATAAAAATTTAAGAAAATTAAAAAAAAAACACTCACAAGTGATCACAGATAAATATTCGTACTTAATCTTAACCTGAAAGTTTAACAATTCACACCACGCGCAAAACTGAGAGAAGATATAAGAATAAAACCTTTTTCACATATTCAATTTGTAGACATTTCACTTTATTATCATGCACTCTGTCAAAAGGCACAACTAACCATGGATGTTACATATAAGCACTTACACAGAGAACGATCAATGGTATATATCATCCTAGCACGCGGCCATCTTCTGAATCTAGATGCAGCTCTGCCTAAAGCAGAGTTACGTTGGTTTTTTAGAAGGACAATATCTCCTTCGAAAAGTTTCGGATCTTCAAGAAGCTTCGCTGAAAACAAAATTTCAATGTTATTTTCAGTCAACTTTTCTATAATAAACAAGTTCTTGAGAAACTAATTGCAAATAAACTATGATAAAACGTATTCCCATATCTCAAATCTTGCTGGCTCAAGCGAATTGTTTCAAAAATGATTTTTAAGAGTGTGTCGCTTAGGAGCTTCGAAGGCTTATTTGGGGTGCAAAGAACTGAATAAATCACTATTTCAAAATTGAACTTCTCGATTTTCTTTCTGTGACTACATTTAAGAGTAAGAAGTGAACAATTCAAGAACGCGAATCACCTTGACAAGTATAGTTTCATAAGTTGAGAAATAATCGCAAAATTCTGCGAAATTTTCTATTTAGAAATCTTATCTAAAATATGTTACTAGTAATTCTAACATTACCTTTGGACTCTTTGTAGAGCACAACCCCAAAAAAAACGAGAACGAAGAGTAACTTCATAATTCCCATCTCTAGCATTAGCCGAGCCAATGAAGTTCCGCCAAAGCAGCTAGAATTTATATGAATTTGTGTCGATTCACCTGTTAGGAACACTTTTTATTCAATGGAAAAACAACTTCTTTTTATTGGCGTGGTAACGCAGTTGATTACATACGCCCCTGCTTAGACTTACTTGACCTCTTACTGCTTGGTATCATACGCCCACTGCTCTGGTCAAGATTGATAAACACAAATATTAAACAAAAACCGCAAATGAATCGCCCTCTCTACATACATAACTTTCTGGCATACATAGGTTTATTTCGGAAAATGCAGTGGGTGGGAAAACTCTGTTCAAAAGAATATTTTAACTGCTCAGATATTTTTCTTGCCAACTCCTTCGATGATAGGCGTAGAGAGTGGCAAACATAATCTCCTATGAATTTAAAATTAGTGTTTTGATAAAACCCCGGACCACCATGAGAAGAGTTTCTGGAGCGAAAACCTGCAAACTAACTTGACGCCTCTCAGTTTTTTGTCTAGAGCGTTTGTGTTTGGTCAATTTCTTAAATGATCCCATGCTAAACTAAATTCAGGTTAACAGTACTCAAAATACGTCAAACAAATGGAGTATCGGCTGAACAGGTGATCCTGCAAACTGACTTGACGCCTTTCCTTTTTTACCTGTGGCATTTGTGTTTGTTCTAACTCTTAAATGATCCCAAGCTAAAACAAACTCGAATTCACAGCATTCAAAATACATCAAAAACTGGAGTATCGACTAAGCAAGTGATCCTGCAAACTGACTTGATGCCTCTTCTTTCTTATCTGTAGCGTTTGTGTTTGGTCAGCCAACCAATTAAGAAATAAAGACGCCTTGACTGTGCTCTGTTCTGTTGTAAAGAACGCAGGAAGCGGCTAGAACACGAAAGTTGTGTCTATGTCTGGTGTTTCTCCCCACTTCTTTAGTTCGGCAAGTCGAATTAAAACGTTTGCTTAAAGTTTTTTCGGTCTCTACTTTAGAATCTGAAAGAGATATGCTCAGAGAGGTCCCGTCGAATTTGAGCTCATGAAAAAAAAGGGGGAGGGGGTTTTCACGTGACAGTTAGAAAACAAACTGCTCAAGGTGTGTGTTTTATGAATGAACAAAAGCCGAATTTACAGAAGAGATTGCTCGGGATGACAGCGCTGTAAAACTCGGCTGCTGTGACTGATGTGGCCTTCCACTCAACGCATCTCTTCCTCCTCCTCCTCCTCCTCCCCGGCACGATTGTTGTTGTTGCCAATTACGAGAGTGTTAAGAGAAAAGCATCTAGTTTTTCTAGAATATTTATTGCGCTCTCGCATAGTTTAGCAGGCTTTTGGTGCTTAGGAAATTTCTTTACTATTTTGCAGGCCAGCTTGCTATATTTCCTTGATTTCGGACGGAGTATTCCCATTGGCTAACTGCTAAGATTGAGATAATATTACTACCTTTTTAAGTAAGCGGTTCTTTTTCATACAAGTCCTTTCGCTAACGACCAGTTCGCTATCACCTTAGGTCGTTTTGCCAACTTCTCAGGACAGTTCGCTAGCGTCTCATCTTTCGTTTCGGTGACGTATTACAAAACGCTTAATGATCCCACAGGCAGACTCGATCGACTTAGATCTAATAGACCGAAAGGTTGTAAGGAGGTTAGATCGTTTCAATACAAACTGAAAGTCGATTTGATATGAGTAAATTCAAAAGAAAATTGAAGTCGAGTCGATACGTTGACAAACTCCCTTCGATACATCGATTTGAGACGACCTCAGCAGGTCGAGCACAGTACATTTTTGGCCGATCTTACACACATGTTTGCGGAACAAGATTTCAATTGTCGCTGTTTCGAAAACTAAAACTGATAAAATTGCCCATGACCTCAGGGAAATAAGCTATGATACGTCAGCCAACTGAACTGAAACGTTAGCGAAACCACCTAAACCGTTAGCGAACTAGTCGTCAGTGAAACGGCTCCTAGGAGAAACGACTGGAATTCCCACAGTATTTAGTAGAGCCTTCGACAGATTTTTTAACGAAATGGTTGTTATTATCAAGGAAAATTGCAACAAGTGGCCCAATTCTGTTTGATTCGAATATTTTAGTAGCTTCCATTGATGACAGCGTGTATGATCGTATGTAGCAGGTTGGCTTTTCTCTCAGATCAACCATCTTCACAAGCCCTGCCAGAAAAAAAGGGTGGATAATTAGTGAGCATCTAAAGGAACCTCTTGTTGAAGCGATTAGATCATCCTTGATGAAGACACTAGACAGGAGTGTCGAGAAGTTGGATCTATGAGTTGTAACTTCTCAGTTATATTCATTAAATCTTTGATATTTAACCATGTCTGATTGTCCACCTGATTGATTAGACGAACGACAACTATGCTGGAAGGGTTCCCCATCATAATTACTTTCCTATAAACTAACACCTGAAATATCAGACTTTTCCCAAAGCAAGCTGGCAACACGGCCAATAGATCCTTCCTAGAAACCACTGTAGAAATTGCTTCTTTTTGTTGCGATTTTAATACGCGAGACATATCAAATCCCGAAGGACATCTTAGGTACTTTTTGATAGCGTAATCAAAACTAACAACTAGATCATTTACAGAGCTTGCCATCTTTCGCATTTTCCCACTAGAGGACCTGATTAATTAAGCGGCACTGTATTAAGCGGTCACTTAAAGCAGAACCAGGCAAATAATAACTAAGAGAATAATCTTTCAAGTAAAATTCAAATCCATGTTGCAGTGATCGCCTGAGATCGATGTTAGTAGTTTTTTTAGCAAGTTTTCGTACATTAAGAGGTCAATTATGGGATAACATAATATTTTTTAGCGTTTTCTACAATACCTCTATTTCGTCACCCTTTATTCCCAGCGGGTGACGCTTAATTCAGGTTGGACTGCAGCACTTGGGGTGTGCACCATAATGTGCTCTCTTGTTGAAAGAAGTCAGACAGTTACAAACGCCGACAAAAAATAAGTATATTTCGGTGAACTCTTTCTTTTGAGTTTGAATTAATTAGCATATTTTCAGTCTTTTTAAAGGGAGCACTTCCAAAGTCATGACTTGCTTGGTCTTTAAGATTGATTATTTTCAAGTTTGGTCCATGGTTCATTCTATTTTCAACTTTGTAATGTCTTGGGAGAAGAAGGCTTCAGTAATTATGAGTCGTTCGTCGTCAAGAGGACTTGGCAACCAGAAGTAAATATTAGGTTGGTCCTAGTTCTGGCTTCCACAGGCGGCAAATGGCGTCGAAGAGAAATGTAATGATTACATCGACCATTTTGACACATTTAGTCATCACTTCTAGTCTGGAATAAAGTTCTGTGGTTAATTGTGTTTTATCAGAACAAGTATGTAACTCAAAATACAAAAGAAATAGAAAAGAATGTAAAATTTGTTTGAAAAATTAGAACTCAGCATAGGCCAAATAAACAAGGTTCTTAGAAAAAGAAATGTGTACTAATGAAAAAATCTAAGCAACCTTTTAACCGGTTTTATATGTTGAAAACACACACACATGCAGATTTCTCATAAACCTGTAGTTCAAGCATGCTACGACTTCAAAATTTTGATGCATACCTCAAAAGGAGAAGAAATAAATTTCAGGTTTCAATTTATTCAGTTTAGGTTCGTCAGGTAAAATTGAGTCAAACATTCATTCAACGACAGCTTCAAGAAATTTTCACAACTAATTTACTAGGTTAGCCTACCTAGAACAATCAACTTCATGTACAAATAAGACTAGATATGTACGGATGATGCACAAAAAACTATCTATGGTAGGAGGGCAGGCTTTCCTTTCTTCATTAAAAAAGATCCTGAGGTTATCATCTTTCCACAAGCTCCCCTTGCGAAATGGCTTTTGGAATTCCTAGGAATTTATTCCTAGGAATTCCTAGGAATAAAGGTGTGAATTTTCACGGTAAATTCGGACTGGAAATTCCTAGGAATTCCTAGGAATTCCCAACCATAACAACTCTGGTTCTAAAAACCTAGAAATTCCCAGAAATCCCAAGTTTATAGCCATCAGGACTTGGAATTCCTAGGAATTCCTAGGAATTCCAACTCAGAGAACCAATGACTTTCCCTGAAAAGCTGTAAATCTAAAAAATTCCTAGGAATTTCTGGGAATTTTTGGGAATTTTTAGGAATTTTTCCCAGAAAACTGGGAATTCAGTTTGCAAGGGTCATTTGCATAATTCGGAATTTTTGAGAATTCCTAGAATTCCTAGGGAATTCCTAGGAATTCCCAGAAATTCCCAGAAAACTGGGAATTCAGTTTGCAAGGGTCAGTGGAAAGTGAGAGTGAGAGAGACTGAGAGTGACTATGTTATTTAAGTAAATATCCAGAGAAGGATAAAAGGCAAGATATGGTCTGTACAACTCTCTTATTTTAATTTTACAACCTATTAGGCTAGGTCATTTATATTCTTGCTTTGTGCATCATGTGGATGCCAATTAATCTAACTTTCATGCAGGTCAAAATAAAAACATGAATTAAAGTAGCAGAGCCCAATTTAATTTCAGTCTCAAACAACAGGGGATCCTTGCTTTTCCAGTTTCCCACCCTTTAAAAGTCACATATCTTGTGACCAATTCCTTATATCAATGTTGAGTTTGGGTATGAGTATTGGTAAGAAAAACCATGTATTAATGAAAGCTTGAGCAAGAGTATTAAATGCAATTCAAATAATAATATTACATGTTACAATGTGGCAAATTTCACAGCAAAATTATATAATCGCACAATTCCAAACAAAGAAAGTCAGGTAATTGACTGACCTGCTTCAACTTTTGAGGGCTTGAGGTACAAAGAAATAGAGATCGTAAATAGTTACAATTAATACCAAGGTGAAAGTTTAAAAGCTAAGAGATATGCATTACAATAATCAAATCCTATGCATCCAAGCAAAAAAGGGTCAGTTACACGATGACTTCTCCCACACATTCATACTTACAGGAAATCATTAATTTTTGTCACAAGTTGGTATTGTACTTACAATAGTTCTACTGACACAAATGTGTCTTTCTTATCTCGTACCTTATGACTGTACAGGTCATGTGATAGGCTCCTGCTTGGGGACTGACATTTCAATTACCTCAGCAAACTGTAATCATCAGAATTGCAATCCAAGGTGTACTTACTAAGTTCTCAAGTTTCCAATCAAAGTAGTCACCTAATTGTTACAGTTGAGTTCACTCCTTTTTGAGGCCATCTTCAACTTGATTATCCTGTTAATGTGAAAATATCAAATGTTACTCTCATATTCAAATACTTGCTTGAATCAAAAGTTATAATTTTTTTAATAACCTTCTTCCTTTAACCCTTTAATCCCTGAGAGTGACTTGCATCTAATTTTCCCTTTCAATATCACCCCTGAATCAAACATTAAGGTTATGAGAATAAAGGAAATAATAAAAAACTGAGGAACCTCTTGATTGTCCAACAAATTCTCCCTGCCAGCACATTAGGATTTATAGCAAACGGTATGGAGAATATGCATACTTGCATACTGACATTAAGGTGTTATGGGTTAATAGTGCTCCAGAAATATTAAATAGTATTGGAGAGATAGAAAGAAAGTTCTTAAAACACTATACATTAAATGAAACTTTGTTATGAATGTAAGTAGCAACAGCCATGAAAACATCTGTGAAGCAACAATAAAAATTACCTTTCCATGTAAAAAACCATAATGAAGCTTGATATGAATAAATTTAATCTCACTCAGTTTGAATGTAGAATCTGAAATCTAAAAAACTTACTAGAGAATAGGAAAAAACTCAATGTGTTTTTCCTGCTTCTGTCATTCTAAATATCACAAATCAATCATGCCACCGCTTCAGTGTGATTTTTTTGAAGATGTGTACTTTTTCTTATGGCCATCTATTTTTAGTATCTATCTTTTACCAGCTGACATCTGAGAATAATGAAGTCCACACTGGTGATTTGACACATTGTAAGCAAACCCTACCACTGATTAAATTTCATTTGATCAAAAACATAAAGGGCAATAGAGAAAATTGGCTAACACAATTCGAGTTTGCCTTCTTAAGTATTCTGTGATCATTTCTTCTATCATATGGTAAAGTTTACAGTTTCCCTCAATTCACTGTCTTCTGTTCATTTGTTTGCTTTCCTAGCAATCTTAACTATTGTTGCCAACAAATCAAATGCAAGGAGCATATAAAATGTGTACAGTTATTAATACTTCAATTCCTGAGAGTGACTTGCATCTAATTTCTCCTTTCAAAATCATCCCTAAATCAAGCATTAAGGTCATGAGAAAAAAGGAAATGATAATCAACTGAAGAACCTCTTAATTGTTAAACAAATTCTCCCTGCCAGCACATTAGAAGAGAGAACAGTATGGAGCATATGCATACTGATGTAAGGGCGTAAAGGGTTAAAGACATCATGCAATCAGTTTTATATATGTAGAGTATTGCTTGAATATATAATTGTGGTGAGTGCAATTGCCTTATAAACATCAGGGCCCAGTTGTTCAAAACCGCGATTAAACTAATCACCGATTAGGCCTAATCGGCGATTAAATTTCTTAATCGTGGGTTAGTTAATCGTTGGTTAAAAAACGGTTGTTCAAAGGGAGATTACTCGGTCGATTTACTAATCCGCGATTAAGCATAAAATGAATTATATTAATTAATTATAATTTATTTTGTGCCAGTTTACGTCATAAAATTGCCGGAAATTTATTTTTGTCAATATGGCTTCTCCAGCGAAGAAAGTGCGGAAAGCAAACTTTTCACCCGCTGAAATTTCCGTTTTAACGGAAAAATTTGAAGAAAATATGGACATTCTTCAAAGTAAATTTACCAACAGTATAACAAATGCAAAAAAAAACAAGATTTGGGAAGAAATCTCGGAGGCGGTAAACGCCGTCGGTGTGACAGCAAGATCAACGCAGGAAGTACGAGACAAGTGGAAAAACCTCCAGAGTCACGCAAAAAGAGAATTCAGTTCCTTTAAAAGTGAACAGAAGAAGACAGGTGGTGGCCCTGCTCCCCCGAACCCATCAGAAGCCAGTTTAAAAATCATAAACATGTTCAGTGACACACCGTCATTTACTGGGTTACAGGGGTTTGAAACAGGTAAGTTTATAAATGGAAACATTATTGTAATACCTCTCAATGTCCATACCTTGCATAAAATGTATACTTCGCTAACAAACACAAAGCAAAATGAAAATTAACGGACTTTAGACTTTTGTTTCTTTCTTATTTTCTTTTACATGTACTCCCATGTAAACAAAAAAACAAATGGCGTAGAAGCGCAAAGCAATGAGGACTTGTTGGAGAGCGGAGAGAGGATGATTGCGGTTGGTTTTACGACGAAGATTATCTGCCAAAAGGTCGGTAATATACTCTATAGACTCCATTCCAAAGCGATACCTTGCTATTAATTCTTCGTCTGTATATCCATCTATCGTGAAACCGATGCTCCTAAACTCTCTTTGCTTCCTTTTTCTTCGCCCATCAACACCAACACAACCATACAACAAGTCAGCCATGTTGTGATTTTTATTTTTTAATCTGCCGATTAAGGATTTAATCCACCTAGCGAGCAGGGTTAGATTTAACCCTTGGTTTGATCGAAGGTTAGGAATAATCGGGCTTTGAACAACAGAAACTAATCGGCGACTTAAATTTAATCGGCGATTAGCCTATTTAATCGTGGATTAGCGCTAATCAAAGTTCAACAAAGAACAACAGCCACACAAATAAATACTTTTCATGAAAGACACCTTTACAATGGTAGATACACACAACTGCCATGTTTGAGTGAAGCATGTCAAGCAGTAAGGAATGAAATGTGTCAGTTTGCTTTTCACTACTTGGAACCAGCTTATTTCTATCAGCCATAAAAACTTCTGTATCCTTGCTTTCAAAGAAAAGCATTTCCCATGAACATTTAAACATTAAAGACATACGCTACCAGCAAAAGGTTTTTCCATTGTTTCATAACATCAGATTCGCATCACATTTTTTTGTTACATTAGAAAGCATAAGAAAATTTAATCATTACAATCTAATGAAATCCCCCATTTTAACCCTTTAGTCACACTAGTGACCTAGACAGAATTTCTCCTTACACAATCAATACAATATCTAGCAGACGAGTAATGAGAATAAAGAGAAATATCAATTAGGGGATAATTGGTTGATCAAATTCCAAATTCTCTAACCTAACATCACATAAATTGTATGGCAGACAGTAAGGAGAATTACTAATGAAAATATCTTGAGAGTCAAAGGGTTATGTAATCATATGTACCAGAAAGAAAGCAAATAGATGTAACATACTTCAGTAAAGTGTTCTTATGCACAATGAAGTTTCAAACTCATTGAAATTAAGTTGACTTCATGATTAAGATTTTAGTTTAATAAATGGGTAATATCTCTTCACATGGGTGAAAAGAGAATGCCATTTATGAATTCTAAAATATGGCATATCTATTCACTGAGATTTTAATCATTAGCTGGCACACAGAGATATAAAAGAGGCTTTGTGAAAAAGACCTGGGCAATTAAATTAAAGATTCAGGAGAAGCATATGACATAAACTAGTCTACTGATGTTCTCATCTGAATTAAGTCTGGAAAGAGAACTCTATGACACTTCTGTTTTATCTTCTCACACTTGAATTAAAACATAAAATTTAATTATTTGCAAGCAGGTTAAGGATGAAATTAAAGGAATGGATTTTTGTTACATAAAAGAAACCCCATACAATGAAAATAACACAGAAGCACACTACCTCCGTGTCTTGCTTCTGAATACAGCTATAATAGGTATTTTTAAGCAATTAGCTACATATATAAACCGGGTGCAATATACGGTCGTAAAAGCAATTTCATTCTAACCTTCCTCCGAGAGGGGTGCCTTGTGTATCAAATATATCAAGTCCAGTACCTTCAGAGTCATAAGCCGGGCTTTTGGGGCTACAAAATAGTAAAATAGTCAACGTATTATGGCAGTTCAATTTATCGAGAGTCAATCAAGTATAGTTAAAATCGAATGGAAAGTTTAAAATGTGCTTCACTTGTGCTACATATACGGATTTATCGTTCTTAATTACTGTTGAAATTCCGAGAGCGTGACCCAATTAATTCAAAAGAAAATATCCAAGCAGGTTACAGAAATAGTTCGCGAATTGTAAGCTGGTAATGTGTTAACAAAGCCTTCCTAAATTATGGTGCCGATACGAATTTATCGTTCATAAACACCTATGAAACTCCGAGGTTGTACCTCAATGAATGCAACGGAAAATAGCCAAGAAGGTTACAGAAACGGAATCTCAAAAACGGCTCTCGAATTAAAAAACTGTAAACAATTATTTACGCTAACCATGTGCTTACCAGCGTGCTTGTGAGCTCAAATTGCCGAGACCCCGTTTAATTACTCGATCACAGCTCAGACGCTTCCTACAAAATGTGATGACTATCGTTAACAGAGATTGCGAAAAAATGAATGAAGATTTTAGATATCTTTCCACCGCAGTGCAAATATGTGAATTTTCATACATCTAAAATCTTCATTCACTTGGATGTTTATTTGGACCCAATTCATTGACCAGCTCCCAGTTGGCTTGTTAGCTCAATTGGTAGAGCGCTGCACCGGTATCGCAGAGGTCATGGGTTCAAATCCCGTACGGGCCTGAAATTTTTTTCAGGTCCTATTTACAACTACTCGTTTCAGTAGTGTTCTTAGCTGCGAGGATCTCCTAATTTACTCAATGGGTTATCCTCTCGGTTTAAAGTCAGTTAAGCCACAGTAGTAATGAAATGCGCCTTATGAATTGTACATGAGTTTTTAACTTCCTAGCCCCGGTTGTTGGAAGGATGGATAACACTATCTAATGGACGACTCTCTATCCTTTGAATAGCGAAATTCAGCCACTGGCTAGTGTTACCCACCCTTTGAGCGCCACAACTGGGCCCTGATGATAATAATGATAATTTAAGAGTCTATTGAGTTTTACCAGCTGTCGGGGTTGTTCGGGTTTGCCAAATGTAAAAACATACACGAACTTTCTACATTCATACTATGGATGTTTCTAGAAAATTCTACTAGCTTGTGTAGTCATGATGTAATGCTACCAAAATACCCTTGCGAAATGGCTTTTGGAATTCCTAGGAATTCCCAACCATAACAACTCTGGTTCTAAAAACCTGGAAATTCCCAGAAATTCCCAGAAATTCCAAGTTTATAGCCAACAGGACTTGGAATTCAAGTATTCAATGAAATTTATTTAGAAGCTTAATTAAGGCTTACATGTAAAATATTTTTGATTCATCATTAACATCAATGTGTGGTAATATTAGGATGGAATTTGATTTTTCTTTTCGTGAAAACTTCATAAGGATTAGTCCTCAATTACAGCTATTCATATAAAATAGTCCTAATCGATCATTAAATTTGGTTTGACACAAATTGTGAATAAAATCTGTTGATTCTTTTCCATAAAATACAATATCTTAAATTATATTTGAAAACCAAGCACTCTTAGGAGTGAAGGGGTTAATTACAGACAAATAAAATTGATTTTTTGATTAAAATCTTGTTGTAACTGTAACAATAAATTAGAATGAAGTTATCCTAAACTGCAAACTTAGCTGCTGTTTGTATTTTTTTCTTGGGCTCACAATGAGTTGGCCTTGAATGAGGTTGTCTACAAGAAGCTTGACCGTTTTGTATCTGGGTTCCATGACATCTGAATTTGAAAAAAATATATATATTCAAATATGTATATTTAAAGCTCAGACCAGGCCTTTAAGATGGCTTTGAGGAAAAGGGCATTCATTGGATTCTCAAATTGAGAAATCTCTGTTACATTGAGTGACTTTTATATTGGAGTTAGTACATCTCTCTCATAGATTTTACTAAAAAAGGGCTGAATACATTATTTTGTTTTTACCAAGGAGGGCTTCTTTAAGTAATAAGGTTTGTTTAATAACAGTTCCTATTATGAATCTTGAATGTTCCCAAACGTGACTAAAGGAATCTTGAAACCTTACTGATAGGTTTATTTCATTGTAAAGCATAAGCTTAAGAAACTGCGGCATGCAAGTGACCGATTCGATTCTCAGAATTATTCCAGTTTCAGTTGCGCCGAGCGTTATATAAGCTTAATTCAACCCGCTACATCTATTCTTTTATAAGATTTTGATCACGTAACGAATATCGCAATTTTTACTCACCACAAACTTTCAAAATCGTAGCTTCACAGATGGCCACACGACCCTTGTTTGTACCAGTCAATATGTCAACTCCACGGCGCCAACGACTTTCATTTCTTTTACAACACTCACGCTGTTCTCGTTTTCCCATTGAACCACAATAAAAGCTATCTTTAGAAATGTTATATTAAGCAAAACAGTTGAGAAAAGCGATCAACCGGTGAAAAGAACATTCAAAGATGAGCGCCAAATGGAGTCTTCTTTGTTTCCGATCACGGGCATGATCACGTGGATCTTTTAGGACTTGTAATTGGCTAGCAAAGTGAATCCGCTGGCTTGCCGATGGTAGTGTTAGGAGAAGCGCACAACTTTATTCTGACTTCTGCGACCGGTTCTCCACTTCTAGACGATTGATACCTTGGTGATATAAATAATGATGTGAGCTCACCCTATGTAGAAAAAATCGAAAAGAATCGATCGTATCACAAATGCACGATTTGTGGCCGAAAGTTGTCGAGGAAACTCGACTCGAAACTCACTTGAGTTGTGTTCATGGCAAAGGTGAAATACAAGCTAATCACAGTTTTGAATGGGACTACAAATCGTCTTTTACCCTCATATTTATAAAAGAAGGATACCACATTAGGAAGTATAAGAGATACATAGATGATCCCAGTGTACCAGTACCTAAATCTACAAAGCTTGACCGTAGCAAGCGTTCAGCAACATGTTCCAACACCGCCATCTCGATTCCTCAGTCAGTCGTTTCCACTGAACTTAAAGCAGTAGTGACAACAGAGTAGAGTGCGTCTTACAAAGGAGAAACATTTGTACAAGAGACAGAAGTAACTATATGCGATTACAGAGGTGCGTTGGAACTCTGTTCCACAAATAATTATGCACTGTCCGAAGTATAAAACAATTTTGTTGATAGCTGACAGACAGAGAAGAACAACAAGTAAACTTTAGAGCTGTTATTATTGAAGTGTGACTTGCAATTTTCATTTTTATATAAAGAAGGACTTGTATTTTGCACCAAAAATAAAAAGATGTAATATTTTTTGGGAGATCCAGTGATTGGGACATTTAAGAAATTAAGTTATGAAAGGAAACTTGGTTGGTACTTCTCACTACTAACAAGTCTTGTTGATAAATATTTTCAGATCAGGGTTTCAAATTGCCTCAAATTCAATTCCCAGAAATTCCCAAAAGTTCCACACTTCTTAAATTATAGGTAGTTTGTAAAGCTGAGAATTCCTAGGAATTCCTAGGGATTCCAAGTCCTCACAAAACTGGAGTCTTCCTTTCCCAGAAATTCCCAGTAATTCCAAGCTTTTTAAATCAGAGTTAATTTGCATAGTTGGGAATTTTTGAGAATTCCTAGGAATTCCTAGAAATTTCCAGAAAACTGGGAATTCAGTTTGCAAGGGTCATTTGCATAACTGGGAATTTTTGAGAATTCCTAGGAATTCCTAAGAATTCCCAGAAAACTGGGAATTCAGTTCGTAAGGGTAACTGCGTTGTAAGCTTCCGGAATGTTATAGAATACTTTGTAAAAGTATACAAGGACTCAGTCGTGTAGTGGTAGTTGTCTTTCTAGACAATCAGGGTCTGATTGTTTGGAAAGCTTTACCGAGAGAGAGCTACAGTGGATTATTATTCATTTCGAGGAGATTTGGAGGCAACTATGAGTTTGCGTTAGTGGTCGGCTAAGTTATGGACTGTAGTGGGCTCTTAATAAGAACAATACACGTTGTTTAATTAGAGTATTTGGGTTTGTAGGGGTATAGTGTTCTTTCTTTTGGTTAAATTATAGGATAACAAGGTTTTCAAAAATTAAAAAAAACCGGTCACGAATTTTCGTTTCTAACTCTTTTATTCCGTTCTATTCTGCTCACTACAGCAATCCACTGGTTGATTTAAAGTTCCGAGACCCTGCAAAAAGTAAATCAAATATCAAAATCCATCATGAAGGTTCAGCTCTTACATCGCTAAAATAATATAAATAGAATTAATTTGCGATTTCTAGACTCATTTTTGGTCGTGCTTTATATTTTCTACTCTCTGCTTTTGAATTTTTGCGGGAAGGATATATCTCTCACCTTCAGCCCCTTCTGCAGTACCTGCGGAACATCTGAAGTCTGTCCAAACGAGTGATACGATTTAGAGGGCCAATTCTCACCTAATATGTGACCACAAAAAGCCAAGATTAGTTATCTAAAAATACTTTCAGTTTCTGCACAATGGCAACGTACCCCTCTTCGTCTAGCTCGAATTGTAGGCCGTCCATTCTTGGAGAAAGCCTTAGGGCTATAATGCATCACGCTTCTGTAGTCGTAACGAACCCCAAGAGAGCTGCTTTCAGATCTACGTCTCTTTCTGAAGTTATGCTTCTCTCCTACAAGTTTGATCATTCGTTGAGGAGAAAAAAGCAAGTGTGTTTAAAACTATTTTTAATTTCTTTTCCTCAAAACACGCGTCGAAATACTTTGAAGACCTTAACCTGGTAAGACCTATTATAGTTTGTGTTTTCTATTTGACAGTAAGGTAAACGCTCATATTTTGTTTTAACTTTTTTTATATTTTTTAAATTGATCCATACAGTTACAAATAATTCATTGTTGTGGCGACTTCCTGACAAGATCAAGAATACTACTTCATCTTTATTCCGGAATACCAAAAAGAAACTTCAACGTGCGAGTGTTTTATTCAGCCTATCTTAAAGATTGTTCTCCTTCGGAGGTAAAGGTTCACTGAGACAAATGTTTCAAACTATAGATTGTTTAAAGAACTTTCGGTATATGGCTGAAAATTTCTGTTGATCGAATCGCCGTAATTCTTAATAGAAACCCTAAAAACTCCAGCCCTACGTAAATCTGCGTTCTACTGACCGCAGAGTACTTGGGCCTAATTTCCCCAATTTTCGATTCAGGGTTATGCCCACTTACCACGTTGGATGTTCTGCCACAGTATTCTGACGTATCTATCCCTGTCAGGACGAGATTGTTCGTGCCAAAAACCCAAAGCGTGCCCTGAGGGTGGAAGGATTAGTTAAAGTGTCACTCATAGAAATTACTTGTTTTGTACAGGCTACCACTTGTGTTTAGCTATGAGGACATCACTAGGTCAGGGCACAATCCTAATCTTGTGTTTTACCTCCTCGTAAATACAAGAACAATCCCCACAAAAGCTATAAAAAAGTTCTGTTGTAGACATTTTCTCCCATGAATCATGTCAAGGAAGAATCTTAATGACTGAGTGAGCTAATATATATAACGAGTTTTTTGTTTCTTCTCATTCCTCGCTTTTGTTGTTGCTGTTGTTGTTTTTCTTTGCGATAGATTAAAAATATTGTTGGCTAATTCTCTTCATGAACAAAGGGCAAGTAAGAATTCAGCAGACAACCTGAGCACAGTGGTTCATAGCCACAGTAATAAAAGCAATGAAGCAATTTAAATAAATCAAGCAATGAGCTGCCTCAAAACAAAACGGTGACCACTGCTCTTTTAAAAAAAATCTATTTTCGCCGAGAATTACTCTTAGCTATGCTTAAGTCCATAAAAGATATTTTGGTGCAAGTTTATTTCGCAAATGAGTCCTTAGAACATTACTGTTTTCTCGTAGAGCCACAAAGTACCCACCAATTTCATGAGCCACTGTTCCCGTAGTCCAGCAGCCAATATGTAGGCTGACGTCTTGACGTCTACCAACTCTTCCCACATAGGATGAACAGCTTAAAAGTCATTTAGGCATTTAAAGTCAGCTTTGTACTTTGTATAAATTTAAACTGATGATGACAGAAGAACTGTCGAAATATGTTTTTATAAAGCGTCGTTTATTTTCTTAAATTCGTGACACATATGCTGCTATCTAGACCTGTGGAAGTGTCGAAATTACATTAAACATACCTAATCACTCTAAAGACAATGATCAATTGTTTTCTTAGCTAGAACAGCAAAGCTTATCCGAAAAACACACACACACACACACACATATATATATATTCAAAGAGACCCCCGTTTAGAGCTTCTAGTTCGTTAAAGGTCTGTCCCCATCTACCAGCGCAAAAAGCATACGCAGGGAAGATTTTTCCTATTGCCCCTGTTTTTTCGTCATATTGCTAGTCTTTCTCGACCCGTTTAAAGAGCATCAGGACGAGTAATAGGTGACAGTAAGGAGGAAACTAGTAATCTGCGTTTTTGTCATCGATGAGTTGGCTTTAAGTGCACACTACCATTACCTACCTGCGTTAATTAACTTCGCGGGAGAGATGTGAGCCACAGCCGCAATATAAAAGAGACTATAATTTTGAAATCACAAGGAAAGCATTTTCGAACACTTATACCTGGTATAGACTAAAATAATTGTTCTTACTCTGAACCACGTATAAAGCGAACGTAAGCCCGTTCTCTTCTTCGTCGCCTGAAACGGACGCAAGTTCCTCTAGTCCACTGACGCATTCCAGCAAATATAACTCTCCTTGCTCGAGCATGGACAGCTTTAACCCCAATAAAAGTTTAAATATTAGATTTCATCGATAACTAAGAGCCCGAAAAAGTTCAACAGAAGGTAAGAAAAAAAAAACCACCCACGTGTGATCACAGATAAATGTTCGTACTTAATATTAACCTGAAAGTTTAACAATTCACATCTCGCCCAAAACTGAGAGCAAATATAAAATTAAATCTTTCTCATAAATTTCTGTAATTCAGCCGTAGACATTTCACTTTTCTATCATGCACTCTGTCAAAAGGCATAACTAACCATGGATGTTACAAGTAAGCACTTACACAGCGAACGATGAATGGTATATACCATCGTAGCACGCGGCCATTTCCTGAATCTACTTACAGCTCTGCCCAAAGCAGAGTTACGTTGGTTTCTTAGAAGGACAATATCTCCTTCGAAAAGTTTCGGATCTTCAAGAATCTTCGCTGGAAACGAAATTTCAATGTTACTTTTAGTATAGCTTTCCCATAATCAACGAGTTCTTGAGAACTTAATTGCAAATAAACCATGATAAAATGTATTCCCATATCTCAAATCTTGCTGGTTCAAGCGAATTGTTTCAAAAGCGATTTATAACATAGTATCGCCCAGGAGCTTCTAAGGCTTATTTGGGGTGCAATGAACTGAATAAGGCACCTTTTACAAATTGAAATTCTCGAGTCTCTTTCTGTGATTACAGTTAAGGATAAGAAGTGAACAATTCACGAACGCGAATCACCTTGACACGTACAGTTTTATAAGTTGAGAAAAAAATCGTAAAATTCTGCGCAATTTTCTATTAAGAATTCTCGTCTAAAATATGTTGCTAGTTATTTTAACATTACCTTTGGACTCTTTGTAGAGCACGACTCCAAAAAGAGCGAGAACGAAGAGTAACTTCATAATTCCCATCTCTGGTATTAGGCG
Organism: Pocillopora verrucosa; assembly: GCF_036669915.1. Classification (NCBI taxonomy): domain Eukaryota; kingdom Metazoa; phylum Cnidaria; class Anthozoa; order Scleractinia; family Pocilloporidae; genus Pocillopora; species Pocillopora verrucosa. The sequence goes on from NC_089325.1 coordinate 13,067,998, forward strand.
AGCCAATAAAGTTCCGCCAAAGCAGCTAGAATTTATACGAACTTGTGTCGATTCACCTGTCAGGAGCACTCTTTAGTCAATGGAGAAACAACTTCTTTTTATTGGCGTGGTAACGCAGTTGATTACATACGCCTCTGCTTAGACTTTCTTGACCTCAATGAACAATTATGAAAAAAAGAAAGCTCCTCTTCAAAGACTCTAAGATCTTCGTAGGTTTGAGATGGGCACGCTTCTACTGCTTGGTATCCTACGCCTACTGCACTGGTCAAGATTGATAAACACAAATATAACCAAAAACCGCAAGTGAATTGCCCTCTCTACATACATGACTTTGTTTCATACAAGGTTTATTTCCGAAAATGCAGTGGGTGGAAAAACTCTGTTCAAAAGAATATTTTAACTGCTCAGATAGATTTCTTGCTAACTCCTTCGATGATAGGCGGAAGAGTGGCAAACATAATTTCCTATGAATTTAGTATCCTTATAAAACCCCGGACCACCATGAGAAGAGTTTCTGGAGCTAAAACCTGCGAACTAACTTGACGCCTCTCCGTTTTTTATCAGCAGCGTTTGTGTATGGTCAAATTCTTAAATGGCCCCATGCTAAACCAAACTCGAATTAACAGCACTCAAAATACGTCAAACAAATGGAGTATCGGTTTAGCAGGTGATCCTGAAAACTGACTTGACGCCTTTCCTTTTTTATCTGTAGCATTTGTGTTTGGTCAAACTCTTAAATGATCCCATGCAAAACCAAACTCGAATTAACAGCATTCAAAAGACATCAAGAAATGGAGTATCAGCTGAGCAGGTGATCCTGCAAACTGACTTACTGCCTCCCCTTTTTTATCTGCAGAGTTTGTGTTTGGACAGATTCTTAAATTATCCCATGCTAAACCAATTAACAAATAGAGATGCCTTGACTATGTAGTAAAAAGATGATTGGACAAAACAAACAATAGCTACAGAACGATGAATGCATTTACAAGGAAAGTTTTGAATGAACGTAATAAAGTTGATGATTAAGTGTAGGTTGCTCCCATTGAATGTGGATAACTTATTTGATTTTAAGTTGGAAAGTTGTGGAAACGTGATGATATCGACACTACAGGGAAAAGGAACCCTTAAATCTAGCTGGTGTACATGTACTGCAAGAATTCACATGCAAAAGAAATAAATTTCAAGTAGATATATATCTGCATTAGAGAGAGAATCTTGTTTCTGTTAATGCTGCTCTTGTTATTGTTTTGAGATGTTCATCATATGTGGGAAGGCGTCATGACATCAACCTACATCCTGGCTGCTGAACCACGGGAATCATGAAATCATGAATCATGGCTCATAAAATTGGTGGGTACTACGTGGCTCTAGGACAAAACAATCATGTTCCAAGGACTCATTGCGAAATAAACCTACACTAAAATACCTTTTAAGGACTTAAGCATAGCTAAGAGTAATTTTTGGCCAAAATAAATTTTAAAGAGCGGTGATCACCGTTTTGTTTCGAAGAAGTCCATAGCTTTATTTATTCAAATTGCTCCACTGCTTTTATTACTGTGGCTATGAACCACTGTGCTCGGGTTGTCCGTTGAAATTTGTGCTTTCTCTTTTTTTCATGGAGAGAATTAGCCAACAATCTACAATGAACCAATAATCTATCACAAAAAAAACAACAACAACAACAACTACAAAAAGTGAGGGATGAGAAGAGACAAAAAACTCGTTATATTTATTAGTTCACTTAGTCATTAAGATTCTTCCGCGTTGATATGGTTCATGGGAGATTATATCTACAAAAGAACTTTTTAAAGCTTTTGTGGGGATTGTTCTTGAATTGGCGAGGAGGTAAGTAAGATTAAGATTGTGCCCTGACCTAATGGTGTCCTCATAGCTCAACACAAGTGGTAGCCAGTACACAATAAGTAATTTCCTATAGGGCACGCTTTGGGTTTTTGGCACGAACAATTTCGTTCTGACAGGAATAGATACATCAGAATACTGTGGCGGAACATCTAACGTGGTAAGTGGACATACCCCTGAATTAAGAGTTAGGAAAATTAGACTAAAGTACTCTGCGGTCATTAGAACGCAGATTCACGTAGGGCTAGGGTTTTTAGGGTTTCTATTAAGAATTACGGCGATTCGATCAACAAAAATTTTCAGTCTTATACCGAAAGTTCTTTAAACGACCTTTACTTTGAAACATTAATCTGAGTGAACCTTACCTCCGAATGGGGACAATCTTTAAGATAGGCTGAGTAATACACGTTGAAGTTTCTTTTTGGTATTCCGGAATAAAGATGAAGTAATATTCTTGACCTTGTCAGGAGTTCGCTGTAACACTGAATTATCTATAACTTTATGGATCAGTTTAAAAAATAAAAAAGTTCCAAAAAAAAGATAAGCGTTTACCTTACTGTCAAATATGAAACACAACCTATAATAGGCCTTACTAGGTTAAGGTCTTCAAATTATTGCAACGTGTGTTTAGGGGAAAAGATATTTAAAATAGTTTTAAACACACTTGCTTTTTTCTCTTCAACTAATGATTAGACTTATAGGAATGAAGCATAACTTCGCAAAGAGACGTAATTCCACTATCAACTCTCACGGGGTTCGTTACGACTAAAGAAGAGTGGTGCATTATGGGCCTAAGGCTTTCTCCAAGAACGGATGGCCAACAGTTCGAGCTAAGCGAAGAGGGGTACGTTAACATTGGTACGTTCTTACACTCTATGTATGAAAATTTCAATGTCCATTGAAGAATGGAAAGCTCTCTGATGAAAATGATAAAGCTTGTGGGAGGGAATAAAATTCATTGTAAAGCTGATTAACGTAAATTGTGCGGAAACTGAAAGTTTTTTTTAGGTTACCATTGGTTCACGAAATCCTATCAGTCACTCGGACAGACTTCAGACGTTCCGCAAGTACTACAGAAAGGGCTGAAGGTGAGAAAGCAAATATATCCTTCGCGCAAAATTTCAAAAGCTTAAGCAGAGACTAGAAAATAAAAGGCACGTGCAAAATTGAGCCTAGAAATGCCAGATCAGTTCTATTTATATCTTTTTAGCGATGTAGGAGCAGACCCTTCAGGATAGATTTTGATATTTGATTTTACTTTTTGCAGGGCCTCGGAACTTTAAATCAACCAGTGGATTGCTGTATTGAGCAGAAGAGAATGGAATAAAAGAGTTAGAAACGAATTTTTTTCTCTCTTTTGAAAACCTTATTACGTTGTAATTTAGTCAAAAGAAAGAACACCAAACTCCTTCAAACTCAAATATTTCAATTAAATTACGTGTACTATTCTTATTAAGAAGTGACTCCTAAATCCAGTACAACAGTCATCCTTAATACACTTTCATAAGCCCACTACATTCTATCACTTACTTGAGCCCATACAGTCCATAACTTAGCTCACCACTGACACAAACTCAAAGTTGTCTCCAAATATCCTCAAAATGAAAAATATTTCACTTTAGCTATCTCTCGGTAAAGCTTTCCAGACAATCAGGCCCTTCTGATAACAACAACAAGTACCACTACACGACAAAGTCCTTGAATACTTTTACAAAGTATTCTTGAACATTCCGGTAGCTTACAACGCAGTTATTTTGGTAGCATTACATCATGACTACACAAGCTAGTAGAATTTTCCAGAAACATCCATAGTATGAATATAAAAAGTTCGTGTATGTATGTTAGCATGATTAGGCATTCTAAAAATTTCCAGAAAATTATTTTACAGTTGGCATCCAAACAACCCCGACAGCCGGTAAAACTCAATAGACTCTAAAATCAAAGCACTTCCTCTTTGACCGCGTATTATCATTCAGGACCCAGTTTTGGTGCTCAAAGGGTGGGCAACACTATCCAAAGGATGGATTACTTTTCAGCAGATAAGTGTAAAGCTAACGTATTTCGCTATTTACCAGATAGAGACTCATCCAGTGGATAGCGTTATCCATCCTTCTAACAACCGGGCCTAGGAAGTTGAAAACTCATGTACAATCTGTAAAGTGCATTTTATTACTGCTGATGCTTAACTGACTTTAAACCGAGAGGATAACACATCGAGTGCAATTTGACTACAACTGATTGACAGGCATCAGAAATCGATATACAGCTGCTTGTAGAAAGGTTATCGGAGAAAGGGCAAAAGTGCAAGCCGCAATGTCCCCGAACGACGTTGTGGGTAGTTTTTAGGTCATGGTTCTTTGACATAGGATTTCGGGGAATTCTGAGAAGACATCACTGTAAGAAAGAGGCACGGCGAGTTTGATGAATCTACTGTGTTCGCAAGACTGTGTTCTAGCCTACGTCTTAGCCTTGGATATCTGAAAAATATCTCATAACTCATTGAAATTGAAATCACAAAACCGAATTCTGTGGTAAATTATTTTTAAACTGTACCATTATTTAAATGAGTATAATTATAAATCAAAATTAAACCAATTTAGGTTTTTTGCCATAAAATTACCTCTTAACTATACCTACCATCTCGGAGAAAAATATAGAGGAAATATGTTATCCATCTGTGCCCGAGGTCTTGGATGTAGCCCTAGGCTATAGGCAGGCCGTTATAGAATGTGCTTATAAAAGTAGCATATTATGAGACTAGCATTGCTCGATTTTTTTGCAAAATAAAGCTAAAAATAATGCTAGATTTTTATGTCACCTTTTCATTAAGTATCCTTCTCAAAAAAGAAACGTAATATAAGTCCAAATTATATATATATACACACACACACTTTGGGGTACTTTGAGCAAAGTAAACAACCGCAACACCATCAAAATCAGTTACAGCTGTATGAACAACACCAAACAGGTCATCGACAACCACAACAAGCGCATCTTACACTCGTCTCACTCATCTTACACGAAAGACAACAAAGACGGCACGGGAACCAACAAAACATGCAACTGCCGACAAAAGAACAATTGCCCCCTCAATGGTAACTGCCTTCAATCTTCAGTCGTTTATCAAGCCACCGTCACACGGAACGACAACAACACCTCTGAAACATACATTGGACTCACAGAAACCGACTTCAAAACAAGACAGAAATCACACCGCATCATTCCGCCACGCCAAGCACAAAAACTCTACCGAACTTAGCAAACACATCTGTACACTCAAGAACGACAACATTGACTATTCTATTTCATGGCGCGTCTTATCATCTAACTCTCCCTACAACAGCTCCAGTAAAAGATGCAACCTCTGCCTAAAAGAAAAATTCCTGATAATTTACCGACCCGACCTCTCATCATTAAATAAGCGTAACGAACTCGTATCTTCATGCCGACACAGAAACAAAGCGTTGCTACGCAACAGCTGAACTTTAAAGTTTTTAAGTTTACCGCGTATTATGTAAATTTTCCTCAATCAATCAATCAATCCTTTATTTAAACACGTGACACCTAGGAGTACAGAAGTTCTCGTTAAAACGTGTACGTGTATGTACAATTAGAAATAAAGCATAATTTCTGTAAGAATACAAATATTAAGTAAATCTATTAAAAAACTAAAAACAGGATCGAAAATCATGGACAAGAGCTATCAATTAGAAGTTATAATATTAACAATATTAACAATAACGATATTTACAATCACTACCATTAAGCCATCTGGGCTTTAAGAGAACGCTTGAATGAAGCAATATCTTGAGATTCTCTTAGTCTAGGGGGTAGCGCATTCCAAAGTTTACTAGCTAAAAATGAAAAAGACCGATGTAAAAACTCAAGATTAAAAGGAGGTAAATCTAGCCTTGTACTGAGCCCGCGTAAACTATACGGTACATTTCTAAAATGAAAAAAATCACTTATATAAGGAGCCCCCTTATCATACAAGCACTTATATAACATAACCAACGATTGGAATTGCCTACGATTCTCCAAAGACTTAATGTCGGCCAACTTGAGGAGGAAGTCGTATGACACAGACTTCGAGAAGCCTAATATAGTTCTTAATATAAAGTAATTAGTTGTCTCTATTTTAGGGGACTGCAGTACTCAAGATGAGGGAGGACATAGGCCTTATATAAACGAACTAACACGTCCTTTGAAATAAACTTACGTATTCTCCGCAAAGCCGAAGCCTTTGCGCATCCCTTATTCAGCTGTTGCTTTATGTGCGCTTTAAATGTTAATTTGCTATTTAGGACCACCCCAAGGATTTTGAGTGTGTCCTTTGTATGGACATTAGAATCATTAAGATGGAAATCATACTGGTATGATTTCCATCTTAATGATTCTAATGTCCATAGTATATACACGATAGTCACATGAATATTCTTTCATTAAACCCCTGAAGAGTGAAGCGATTCACGAAACAGGCTTGTCGGGAAATGTAGTTGCGTCCTTTTTTCCTCTCAGTTAGATATTTTCCTCTGCAGTTAGATATAGCTCTTTGGCATACAAAGCTTTGCTTTCATGTCCAGATTGAGCACTCTACTAGGATGAGTCATTGCTGCTAGCATTATGCATGCTCACTAGTTTATCTAGTTTAAGCACTCTGGCATGGCTTAGATGATACCACACGTGTGAGATCACTTGGGGTGGCTATATAGCCTTACCTCCATCCTAGCATCAGCACTGCACTGATGAGGCCCAGAAGGCCGAAACAGTACTGAAAGCTTCTCGGCCTCTTGGGTAAGGTTAAAAGGCTTATGAAAAGTTTATTTCCTTGCTTTTGCAGCAATTGGTCAACATGGACAGCCAGGAGAGTGAAAATATCAGCCAGTTTACTACAGATAACTCGACAGCGAATCCAGGAGACGTCGTAGACGCAAGCGTGGTAGAAGGTTCACAGTCCTGGGGCGCAGACGTGGAAATCGAAATCCCTGAGGTACTAAAAAATCTGGAAAATAAGGGTGTGAAATTTCAGGCCGTGCCTTTTTTGAATGCTCCCAGTCAAAGTAGAATCACGAAGGATCGCTCTATTTATTTTAGCGTTGATACAACCGTCACATCGCAAATAATTCTCGAAGCTTTTGACGCGGCAGAAATCGATATTGACGCTATCACCGGAATCCAGAGAAAGGCGTCCAATAGATCTTGGATCGTGACTTTTAAGAGCCGTGCAGCTAAAGAAGCCGCTCTTGAAACACCTTTCGTCGTGATTGCCGGTCTCAAAGTGTTCCTGGGCGACTGCGAAAATCGTTTGGTCCTCGTCAAGATCCATGAAGCCCCCGCTGAACTACCCGACACTGCCGTGATTGGCCGACTCAGCCACTACGGTCGTGTCCTTTCATTTCGGCGCGACAAAATTGCACAACATATCGAGAATGGAGTAAGAACGGCTCGAATGGCGCTACATCGAACTATCCCTGCCAACATCAACATAGCTGGTGAACCTATCAAAATATGGTACCCAAATCAGCCAAAAGCTTGCCGGAATTGTGGAGCTACTGACCACATGGCCAAAGACTGCTCCGCAGTCCGTTGTTTTAATTGTGAATGCCCTGGGCATCGAGCTCAAGAATGTAAAGACTCGCCAAGATGTTCCGTTTGTTTAGCGGACAACCATTCCATGCCTCAATGCCCCTTCCTGCTCTTCAGCGCGAACGTCGATAGTGAGCCAACGCCACCTAAAACTGAAAAGGAAAAGGAACAAGAGCGAGCCCAGCGCGCCAAGGAAAGAGAAGAAAGGCAGAAAAAACTACAACAACAGAGAGAACAACAGCGACAACAAGAAGAACAACAGAAATTACTAGAAAAGCAGGAACAGCAAGAACAACAGAAACAACAAGATCAAGAGAAACAACGAGAACAACAACGCGACGAAGGTAGAAGAGAACGACCAAGAGAACGAAGAGACGAGCGAGGGAGGGACGATCGAGAAGAACGAAGAGATGACCGGAGAGACGGCAGAAGAGAGAGAGATAGAAGCGATCGAGATTATTATCGCGGCCACGATGGCCGCGATAGATCTTCCCGCCGTGACTACTCTGGCTCCGAAACTGATGATGATGGATGGGAGAGAGTTAAACCTAGGAGAAGGCGGTACAGATATTAATTTTTTATTTATATTCAATGAGTAAGCTTAAAATAATTTCTCTAAATGTGCGAGGACTCGGGTCCTCCAGTAAAAGTCGAAAAATTATTCAAGAATTAAATTATTCAAACTGTGACATAATCCTTTTACAAGAAACACATGTCTCATGCAAAAAACAAGCGGAGGAATTCGAAATACTCTGGCGCGGCAAATGTCTGTGGTCCTTCGGGACTGGCAGGTCTGCCGGTGTTGCCATCCTCTTTTCTCTAAACTTTCCAGGCAAAATTATCCGTTTTTTGACCGATTCCGAAGGAAGAATATTGAGCTTACTCATTGACTACTATAATTCTAAACTAAATTTAGTGAACATTTACTCTCCCAATACTATTTCGGATCGTAAAAGTTTTTTCTCTTGTCTGCACAATTACTTTCTCCCCCAAGGGGACCTAGTGATCGGGGGAGACTTTAATTGTGTGGACAATGTCCTAGATAAATTAAATTGTTCCGCCATCCTATTGTCTGATCAAAAACTTCTCCGATCCCTTTGTGCTGACTTCTCACTTACAGACATTTGGCGCAAAAACAACCCGCGCAAAGTAACTTTCACCTGGTCTAATAAAGACCATACCCAGGCATCTAGAATTGACCGCTTTCTCGTCCCTAAAGGCTTAACCCTAGTAACGAAATGTAATATTCTTCCATGCGTATACGACCTATCCGATCATGACTTTGTAAAAATTGAACTAACGACTAACCCTTCTAATCACGGTCCTGGAATTTGGAAGTTCAACAGCTCTTTACTCTCAGATGTAGAATTTAAAAACATTATGTCAAAATCGATTAACAACTTTAAGCTTAAAATCCCCGAATTCGCCTCCCTTCGCGAATGGTGGGATGCTCTAAAAATTGAAATCCGCAAAACAAGTATTTCATACTGTATCCGTAAACAGAGAACAGCAAATGCCAAAAGAATCCTAATTACTAAGCAATTAACCCATGCTAAAAACGCTTTACATTCTAATCGCTTAAATAACCCAGGTGTAATTAGCGATTTGGAAAGCCAATTGTCCTCTCTGATCTCGAAAGAAGCCGAAGGAGCTAAAGTCCGCTCCCGAGCACAATGGTTCGAAGAAGGTGAGAAGCCAACACGCTATTTCTTCCGTCGGGAGAAAAAACGAGCTGACATGAATAGTTTTGAATCTTTTTTTGACGAGAACGGTGTTCTCAGAAATTCTCAAAATGATCTTGAAAGAATTTTAACCAATTTTTACAAGAATTTATTCACCCAAGATCCTCTTGATATGCGAATTCAAACTGAAATAATTGACGGCCTCGAATTTTCACTGACTGATTATGAGCGCAATCTATGTGAAGGCCCTTTTTCTAATAAAGAATTACTTACTGCATTGGAAGGCCTTCAGACCGGCAAGTCACCCGGTTCTGATGGTCTCCCAACAGAATTTTACTCGTGTTTTTGGAACGATTTGAGCGAATCTCTCCTTTCTGTTTTGAACGAGGCCTTTCTTGCTGGCTCCCTCGCGGATAGCCAGTACGAGGGCCTCCTACGACTCATCCACAAAAAAGATGATCGACGCCTCGCAAAAAATTGGCGCCCAATTTCCTTGTTAAACACTGACTACAAGTTAGCATCTAAAATCATCACTGAACGATTGAAAAAAGTCATGAACTCCATCGTGCATTCAGACCAAACGTGCGGCGTGGTCGGCCGCACTATCTTCTCAAATTTGGCCTTACTTCGTGATGCCCTCGACATGACTGACAAAACTAATGAACCGGGTATTCTCATTTCCTTAGATCAAGAAAAAGCTTTTGACCGAGTTGACCACGAATTCATGATGAGAGTATTGCGTAAATTTGGTTTCGGCCCCTCCTTTTGTGGGTGGGTCGAACTATTTTATTCTAAAGCCTTCTCTAGAATCATTGTTAATGGCTCCCTGTCCCCCCCTGTCCACTTAAGAAGAGGGGTGAGACAAGGATGCCCATTATCTCCTCTCCTTTATGTGCTAGTTTCAGAAGTATTATCAACGCAAATCCGTAATTGTAAAGATATTGAAGGTTTCCTGCTCCCCGGAGCAGGGGGCCTTCAATATAAAATATCCCAGTACGCTGACGATGCTACTTGCATCTTAAAATCCGAAAGATCTCTTTCTTCACTTCTCCGAGTCGTATCAAAATTTGAACAAGGATCTGGCGCTAAACTGAACACGTCCAAATCTGAAGCAATGTGGTTAGGAAAATGGCGAACTAGAATTGAATCTCCCTATGGCCTCAAATGGGTCACTAAAATGAGAGTGCTTGGTGTTTATTTCTCAAACGGCCTCGTCAATGTCGACGACGACAATTGGCGGGCCAAATTAGACAAACTAAGTTCGGTTCTAAATCTTTGGAAACAAAGAGACCTGTCTTTTATCGGTAGGACCTTAATTGTAAATACTTTAGGCGCAAGCCGTTTATGGCACGTTGCTAAAGTCATCCCCCCACCCCGTTGGGTGCACGATAGCTTTAAGTCGATCATTTGGCCTTTTATCTGGAGAGGAAAAATGGAAAATGTTAGTCGCGATCGCTGTTGTGCGCCCCCATCATCCGGGGGCCTCAATGTCGTTAATTTTAAAGCTAAGTGCGCTAGCCTGCGCCTTTCTGTTTTTTCCAGTTTAAGAGATGACTTTGGCACATCCAAATGGCATTACCTAGCTCGATATTTTTTAGGACATAAGCTA